>NC_136995.1:13261276-13321276 GCF_032717465.1 Coenobita brevimanus
ACAGCCATCCCTCTCCCCCTTAACAGCCATCCCTCTCTCCCTTAACAGCCATCCCTCTCTCCCTTAACAGCCATCCCTCTCCCTCATAACAGCCATCCCTCTCTCCCTTAACAGCCATCCCTCTCCCCCTTAACAGCCATCCCTCTCTCCCTTAACAGCCATCCCTCTCCCTCATAACAGCCATCCCTCTCTCCCTTAACAGCCATCCCTCTCTCCCTTAACAGCCATCCCTCTCCCCCTTAACAGCCATCCCTCTCTCCCTTAACAGCCATCCCTCTCTCCCTTAACAGCCATCCCTCTCTCCCTTAACAGCCATCCCTCTCTCCCTTAACAGCCATCCCTCTCCCCCTTAACAGCCATCCCTCTCTCCCTTAACAGCCATCCCTCTCTCCCTTAACAGCCATCCCTCTCTCCCTTAACAGCCATCCCTCTCCCCCTTAACAGCCATCCCTCTCTCCCTTAACAGCCATCCCTCTCCCCCTTAACAGCCATCCCTCTCTCCCTTAACAGCCATCCCTCTCTCCCTTAACAGCCATCCCTCTCTCCCTTAACAGCCATCCCTCTCTCCCTTAACAGCCATCCCTCTCTCCCTTAACAGCCATCCCTCTCCCCTTAACAGCCATCCCTCTCTCCCTTAACAGCCATCCCTCTCTCCCTTAACAGCCATCCCTCTCTCCCTTAACAGCCATCCCTCTCCCCCTTAACAGCCATCCCTCTCTCCCTTAACAGCCATCCCTCTCCCTCATAACAGCCATCCCTCTCTCCCTTAACAGCCATCCCTCTCCCCCTTAACAGCCATCCCTCTCTCCCTTAACAGCCATCCCTCTCCCTCATAACAGCCATCCCTCTCTCCCTTAACAGCCATCCCTCTCTCCCTTAACAGCCATCCCTCTCTCCCTTAACAGCCATCCCTCTCCCCCTTAACAGCCATCCCTCTCTCCCTTAACAGCCATCCCTCTCTCCCTTAACAGCCATCCCTCTCTCCCTTAACAGCCATCCCTCTCCCCCTTAACAGCCATCCCTCTCTCCCTTAACAGCCATCCCTCTCTCCCTTAACAGCCATCCCTCTCTCCCTTAACAGCCATCCCTCTCTCCCTTAACAGCCATCCCTCTCCCCCTTAACAGCCATCCCTCTCTCCCTTAACAGCCATCCCTCTCCCCCTTAACAGCCATCCCTCTCTCCCTTAACAGCCATCCCTCTCTCCCTTAACAGCCATCCCTCTCTCCCTTAACAGCCATCCCTCTCTCCCTTAACAGCCATCCCTCTCTCCCTTAACAGCCATCCCTCTCTCCCTTAACAGCCATCCCTCTCCCCCATAACAGCCATCCCTCTCTCCCTTAACAGCCATCCTTAACAGCCATCCCTCTCTCCCTTAACAGCCATCCCTCTCCCCCATAACAGCCATCCCTCTCTCCCTTAACAGCCATCCCTCTCTCCCTTAACAGCCATCCCTCTCTCCCTTAACAGCCATTCCTCTCTCCCTGAAACTGACTGTGTTGTTACTGATGCCATTCCTATACCACTGAACTGACTGTGTTGTTACTGATGCCATTCCTATACCACTGAACTGACTGTGTTGTTACTGATGCCATTCCTATACCACTGAACTGACTGTGTTGTTACTGATGCCATTCCTGTACCACTGAATTGACTGTGTTGTTACTGATGCCATTCCTATACCACTGAAACTGACTGTGTTGTTACTGATGCCATTCCTATACCACTGAACTGACTGTGTCCTGTTATTGATCACATTCATCTGCTTCGCCACACAATGTCACGTCACATTTCCGTCTCCTGTTGCCTCCATTTCCTCCCGACTGGCTTATGTTCTCTGACGCCACCCCCTTGACCGCATTCAGCACACTCACGGTCCTGGTGGGGCTGCCTGACTCCAAACAATTCCTTGAACACTCTCTTCTCCTCTCCAGCTTCCTGGCAGAGACCCCGCCAGTACCCCTGCTGACCCTGCCACACCCATCCCTGCTGACCCTGCCACACCCATCCCTGCTGACCCTCTGCCCGCTGCGTGGACATGTACAACTCCTGTTGTTCATTACACACATGCTGCCACTGCTGCTGCACCGTCCACCCATCCCTCCTCAGATCCCCATCACAAACCCCCTACACTCAGGCCCGTCCCTGCCCTACCCCACCTGTGCCCCATCACAAACCCCCTACACTCAGGTCCGTACCTACCCTACCCCACCTGTATCCCATCACAAACCCCCTACGCTCAGGTCCGTACCTGCCCTACCCAACCTGTACCCTACCTATACCCCATCACAAACTCCTACACTCAGGCCCGTCCCTGCCCTACCCAACCTGTACCCCATCACAAACACCCTACACTCAGGCCCGTCCCTCCCCTACCCCACCTGTTCACGTTTATACTGGCGGTTGTCCTGGCTAATGGCCGGCCGGGGCTGCCTGCCTTGCCTTCACTAAATCTGCTTCTCCATCTCCCACCGTCCCCCCAGCTGGGCCAGCAGCACCCAGGGTCAATGTCTGCTTTGATCTCTGCCCTGCACTTCCTTCTCTCTCAAACACTCTCAGGCCTAATCTCCACAGACTCCCAAGCAGCTCTCGCCTTTCTTCCCAACCTTCTTCCTTCCTCGCCTCCCTCTCCTCTCTATCTCCTCCCTCCTTCATGAGACTCACACCCTCGATCTCAGGCTCTCCACCTTCATCGTAGCCCATGTCGGTCAGATCCAACGCAGACCTCCAAGTAAAAAGAGAGGAAACTAAGGAAGATGGGAAAGAAAACGGAGAAGATGAAGCTGTCACTAAAACAACATTGCTGAGGTGTTTTTTTACTTTAAGTTGGATATGTAAACGATGTGAAAACAATTAAAGAAAACGAAGATGCTGAAGCGGTTACTTAAATGATGAGGTTTGTCGCCATCAGCTCTTCAACCCATGTACGATCCGTCATTCTTATTTTTACTTTTGCCATTCTTAAACAATTTCATTCAACTTATGAGGCGCGTAAAATAGTGTTGTAGGAGTTAATGAAGGACATATGTAACTCAATATTAATAATACAAATAATCTACTAATACTAAATACATCAACTACTACAACAACTAACAACAACAACAACAACAACTACTAATAATAATAATAGTAATAATAATAATAATAATAATAATAATAATAATCTATGCTGAATACAATGGATGGCAGCAGCAGGAAAAAAAAAAATAGCTAATGTTATCGTCGATTTGAAGAGGTTAAACACGAGAGAGAGAGAGAGAGAGAGAGAGAGAGAGAGAGAGAGAGAGAGAGAGAGAGAGAAACTGACATAGAAAACGAATAGCTTGAAGGTCTAACTATAACACTGGTCTCAACCTTCACTCCCTTCAATCCAATGACGTGTACTCCACCTTTACTCCCTGTTTGAAGACAATTTTAAAGCATTTCAGGAGACACATTACACAGAAGGGGTTACTATAATTCCAACCCCTCCAATCCTAAAGCTCTCTCCACTGTGACAGAAGTAATCCTGAAGCTATCTATCTATATATCTATTTCCGTCCCATCTATCTCACCCATAAATAATAGATACAAGACAAGGAGTTAAAATAAGCAGCAGTGCAAATGGAAATCAGCAAAACCATACAAAAATCAGTCATCTGGCGAGGAGGGGGTATGCTATCTATCTACCTATCTATTGCCAGACGCCTTAATCCCATACGGGGTACCCACAAACAAATCGCCTCCACGTCCCCCTGTCCCCCGCCTTTTTAGAGGGTATGCACTGTCGCAAATTTCCCAAAGAGCTTATTTTAACCCTCCTTGGGAAAAAAATAATCACTAACTTAAAACTGGGCATAAAAATACACATCATCTTTAGGTATAAGAAACAGTGCATGAAGAAGAAATGTAATGTGTGTGTGTGTGTGTGTGTGTGTGTGTGTGTGTGTGTGTGTGTGTGTGTGTGTGTGTGTGTGTGTGTGTGTGTGTGTGTGTGTGTGTGTATGCCGGTCTGAGATACTATGATTCTATCCACACACACACACATCTCTCTCTCTCTCTCTCTCTCTCTCTCTCTCTCTCTCTCCAGTATATAATATACATATATATATATATATATAAACACGGTAAAGATAGATAGATCATATACTGTATATAGACACAAACATATATTGATGAGAGAGAGAGAGGGGGGGGGGAAAGACTGGGAGAAACAGAGGGAGGAAAAGTAGGGAGAACGGAAGAGATAAAAGGAAGGAAAGGAGAGACTGAGGCAGGAAGAGACGGGAGAGAGAGATAAGGGAGGAAGAGAGAGAGATAAGGGAGAAAGGGAGAGAAGACAGAGAGAGAGAGAGAGAGGAAGGAAAGGATAGAGGATGAAAGGGAGGGATGCAGTGACAAGAGAGCAAGGAAGAAAGACGGAAAGAAGGGAGGAAGGGTGAGAGGAAATGGAGGAAGAGAGAAAGGGAAGGAAGGAATAGGAAAAAGAATGCGAGGAAGGGAGGTGGAAAGGTGGAGAAAGGAGAGAAATGGGAGGAAAGGAGAGAAAGAATGGGAGGAAGGGAGAAAGACAGTAGGGAAAGGAAGGAAGGAAAGAGTGAGAGAGAGAGAGAGAGAGAGAGAGAGAGAGAGAGGAGTATTATTCCCTTATTTTTCCTTTCCCTCTCTTTCTTTTCCTCCGTCTCTTTTCTTCTCTCTATTTCTCCCTTCCCTTTCCTCTTTCTACCTGTCTCTCTTTCTTCCCTTCCCTTCCCTCTCTCTCTCTCTCTCTCTCTCTCAATCTTTTTTAATTTCCTTCCTTTCCTTCTCCCTCTTCCTTTATTTCTTCCCCACGGAGGAAGAGAGAGAGAGAGAGAGAGAGAGAGAGAGAGAGAGAGAGAGTGGAGAAAAGGGATGAAGGGGAAGGAGGAAGAAGGAAGAGAGGGAGGGGGTGAGAGAGGGATGGAGGGAGAAAAAGGGGAGGAGAGGAAAAAAGCAAGGGAGGAAAGAGAGGCAAAATTATACCAAGGGGAGGGAGTACAATCAGGGAGGGAGACAGGCAGGCAGGGAGGGAGGCAGGGAGGGAGGGAGGGGGGGAGGTAGGGAGGAAGATAGGGAGGAAGGCAGGGAGAGGGGGAGTATGACGTAGGTAGAGGGAGGGAAAAAAATAGGGGGGTGTGGGAGGGAGGGGAGGGGAGGGGAGTGAGAAAAGGAAAGGAGGGGGGGGACAGAAGATGGAGAGAGGGGGGGGAGAGGGAGAGAGAGAGAGAGAGAGAGAGAGAGAGAGAGAGAGAGAGAGAGCTAAGAAGGCAGGAGAGAACAGAGGAAGGAAGGAAAGAAGGAAGGAAAGACGGTATGCAAAGGCGGAAGGGAGAGAAGTAGGAAGTAGGGAGAGGGAGGGAGGGAGGATAGGGAGGAAGGGAGGGAGGGAGGGGAGGAGATAGGGAGCAAGGGAGGGAAGGGGGGGCAATGACGTAAGCAACAAGGGGGAAGGAAGGAAGAATGAGAGAAGGGAGGGAGGGAGGGAGGGAAGAGGAAGGTAGGTAGGTAGGTAGGTAGGAGAGAGAGAGGGAGGGAGGGACGATGGGTAGGTAGGTAAGGAGGAAGGGAGGGAGGGAGAGGCAAGCGAGCGAGCATTTGGGGAGGAAGGGAGGGAGAGAGGGAGGTAGGGAGAGAGGGGGATAGGTCAAAAGGTAGAATGGAAAGGGAGGGAATGCGCATGCCTCGCTTCTCCCTTTTCCTCCGTCCTTGAATGGAGGAGAAATAGGTCGCGGAGGGAGGGAGGGAGGGAGAGAAAAGGGAGAGGGAGAGAGACAGGGAAGGAAGAACATGTTACTCCTAGTCAGAATTTTAGTTCATCCTGGGAGACAATATTAACTATTCTTATGGGTAAAATTGGCGTTGTTCATCCTATGCACGGAAATAAGGTTGAAAAGGGTGGGGGTGGATGAGGGTGGATGGGGGTGGGGGTGGGAGGGGGGGAGTAGCAGAGAGGCGGTACTGTAATCGATGGTGGAGGTACTCTCTCTCTCTCTCTCTCTCTCTCTCTCTCCACAGTTATCTTCCTATTTTCACTTCCTCTTTTCTCTCTCTCTCTCTCCCCAGTTATCTTCCAATCTTCATTTCCTCTTTACTCTCTCTCTCTCTCTCTCTCTCTCCACAGTTATCTTCCTATCTTCACTTCCTCTTTACTCTCTCTCTCTCTCTCTCTCTCTCTCTCCACAGTTATCTTCCAATCTTCATTTCCTCTTTACTCTCTCTCTCTCTCTCTCTCTCTCCACAGTTATCTTCCTATCTTCACTTCCTCTTTACTCTCTCTCTCTCTCTCTCTCTCTCTCTCTCTCTCTCTCTCTCTCTCTCTTCCTCTGGTGGTGAAATAATAGCCTTAGTTATGAAATACGTGTTTCAGTATTATTAAGTGAACTAGGCAGCAACAACAACAATAACAACGAATAACAACAATAACAACGAACAATAACAACAATAACAAGAACAGAAACAACAACAATAACAGCAAACACGTCATCATAATTATCATCATCATCATCATCATCACCATCATTATCATCATCATCATCATCACCATCATCATCAAACCTAATATATGAATCATCCAGACTACCTACAGACAGACAGACAGATAGATAGACAAATAGATATAAACAGAGAAAATAAAGAAAAACAAAGATAGACTTGCATGATAGAGACAGATGACGATAGATAAGGAGGGGGTCCGGAGCTGATAAAAAGATAAGCGAAGAGGAGTGCTAAAAATAACTAGGTAACTCCCCCCTTCCCCCATCTCTCTCTCTCTCTCTCTCTCTCTCTCTCTCTCTCTCTCTCTCTCTCTCTCTCACACGCACACATACACACTGTCTTTCTTCACTTCATCTCTCTCTCTCTCTCTGTTCATCTATATGTATCAATATTTATCTGACACAATCTTCCATTCCGTGCTTCTTTTCCTCATCAACTCCCCCCCCCTTTCTCTCTCTCTCTCTCTCTTTCCTCTGTACTCTCTGCTTGAATTCCTCCCTCCCTCCCTCCCTCTTACCTACCTACCTACCTACCTACCTCCCTCCCTACCTACCTTCCTCCCTTTCATTCATTTCCCCCCCCCATTCATCCCTTCTCCCTTTCTTCCATTCATTCATTCCCCCCCCCTCTCTCTCTCATCATATCATTACTCTCTTCTTTTTTATTCAATTTCTAATATTCTCTCTCTCTCTCTCTCTCTCTCTCTCTCTCTCTCTCTCTCTCTCTCTCATTCACCAAACTCCTTACTCACTCATTCATCTCTCTCTCCCTCCCTCTCTCCCCCCCTTACCTTTCCTTCCCTCTCTCTCTCTCTCTCTCTCACTCCTAGCCCCTCCCATCTTCCCCCCTCTCCTCATCTCCCAATTTCTCTTCCTCTCCCCCTTCCTCCCTTCTTCCCCTCCCCCTTCCCCCCCCTTCCCTCCGCCTCTCCAATGCACCTCTCTTCGTTCCCCTTCCCTTCCTGCCTTCCTCTTTTTCTCACTCCCCCTCCCCTTCCCCCTGCTTCCTCTACCTGCCTCACCCCCCTCCACCTTCTTCCTTCTCTACTTATTACCTACCTACCTACCTATCTCTTCTGTCTCATACCTCCCTACCTATCTACCTACCTACCTCCAAATCTCCCCTGCCTCCTTCTGCCTATACAACCTTCCTGCCTCCCTCACTCTCTTCCTCTGGCTACCCATCTGCCTGCCTACCTACCTCTCTCTCTCTCTTTCTCTCTCCCTTGCCTCCCTCCCTACCTTCCTTCCTCCCTCCCCATCTCCACTCCCTCAAACCTGCCTGCCTGCCTACTCCCTCCCAATTCCACCAAAGTACTATCCTGCCTCACTCTGCCTCACCTGTCCTGCCTCACCCTGCCTCACCCCTTGCCAGGCATTACATAAGCTCGTGCAGTACGGCCGCCCTCTCCCCTCCCCTCCCCCCTCCCCCTCGCTGCAGTTGCTATGCTTCCAGTACTGCCACATCGATCAGGGAGGGGAGGGGGAGGAGAGGGGAGGGGAGGGGGAGTAGCGGAGTGGTGGTGGTAGTGGTGGTGGTCTTGGCAACTCTGCTTTATTTGCGCTGTTGTTGTTGTTGTGGTGGTGGTGATGGTGGTTGTTGTGGTTGTGGTGGGGATGTGGGTGGGGATGGTGGTTGTAGTGGGGATGGTAGTTGTTGTGGTTGTAGTGGGGATGTGGGTGGAGATGGTGGTGGAGGTGGTGGTGGTTGTTGTGGGATTGTGGGTGGTGGTGAAGGTGGTGGTTGTGGTGGTAGTGATGTTGCTTTCCTTACAATAGCGGTGGTAGTAGGTTAGTGCTTGACTGTTGTGGTAGGGGTAGCAGTAGTAGTAGTAGTGGGGATGAGTATAGTAGTGGTGTTGAGAATGATGGTATAGTTGCGATGCTCGTAGTAGTGGTAGTTGTAGTGACAGTGATGGTGGTAGTTGTAGTGATGGTGGTAGTAGGAGTAGTAGTGATGGTAGATGTGATGGTGGTAATAGTAGTGATGGTAGTGGTGATGGTATCGGAGGTGGTAGTGAATGTTGGTGTTGATAACAGTGTTGTTGACGATTATCTTTTCACTCACTTCTATCTATCTGTCTGTCTGTCTGTCTGTCTGTCTGTCTACTCGGTGGCACAGTCAAATCTCGGGTCAGAGGAGGCCATGAGTTACCAGGCCAGGGTTCGCATCCAAGGGGCGGGAGGACATCACGTAACTTTCCACAGCACTTCTTCGTGACTAGCATCGTACTGTGCTGTTCATCTATTCCTACAACTCAACACCGAAGATGGAGATGTCAAGTTTAGGCCACGTTCTCTCTCTCTCTCTCTCTCTCTCTCTCTCTCTCTCTCCCTCCCTCCCTAACTTCGCTTACTATATCCACCTCTCCGTCTTGAAGGCTGAGTTGTAGCAATAGATTAATCTTGGAATATGATGCTAGTCACGAAGAAGAGCTATGGATGGGATGTAGACATATGCTGCCAATGAACTACACGAAATACACTGAAAAAGGACGAAAATCTGTGCCAAGTTAAGACGACAAAACTATAGTAGAAAGAATAACTAAAGACGTCATGGAAGGAAGGGAGGAAGGAAGGAAGGAAGGAAGGGAGGGAGGGAGGGAGGGAAGGGGAGGGAAGGGAAGGGAAGGGAAGGAAGGAAGGAAGGAAGGAAGGAAGGAAGCAAGCAAGCATGCAAGCAAGCAAGCAAGGAAAGGAAGAATGGAAGGAAGGTGGGCAGACTGGAAGGCAGGAAGGAGGGAAGGTAGGTAGGCAGGAAGATAGGTATATAGGCAGGCAGGAAGACAAGAAGGCAGGAACAGAAAGGTAGGCAGGCAGTAGGGTAAGCAGGAAGGCAGGAAGGCAAGTTAAAGTTGACCTGACCTCTCGTGCTTACGTCATACCCAGAGGTCACTAGCCCGAGACAGGGTGAGGCAGGGAGAGGCAGAGTGAGGAATGGACAGGCAGGAACAGGTACGGTGAGGCAGGGAGAGGCAGGGTGAGTCTGACTGAGGTGGGTAAGGCAGAGTAAACTTGCGGTGAGGCAGGATTAGTCTGGGTGAGGCAAGGCAGGTCTGGAGTGAGGCAGGGTGAGGAAAGGTGAGGCTGAGTGAGGCAGGGTGAGGACAGAGGCTGGGTGAGAAACGTTAGGTCTGTGGTGAGGAAAGGTAGGTCTGGGGTGAGGCAGGGTGAGGAAAGAGAGGTGCAGAGTGAAGTGCAGTGAGGTAGGGTGAGGCAGGGTGAAGAAGGATGAGGATGGATAGTGTGAATCACGGGATCAGTAAAGCAGGGTGAGGAAGAAACAGGGTGAATATAGTGAGAGAGAGTGACCGAGAATAAGACAGGGTGAGCAGGAATAAGTGAGGCAAAGAATGAGGCAAGGCAGTGAGACAAGGAGATAAAATGAGGAAGTCAGGATGAGGAAGGGTGACGGTGAGACAGTGCGAGGTAGAGTGAGTAAGACAGGGTGAAAGAGAGTGAGGCAGGGTGAGGCAAGGTAAGCAAGGCAGGGTGAGTGAAGCAAAGCGAGGCAAGGTGTAGCAGGGTGAAGCAGAGGTTGCAGAATGGCTGGAAAGTAAAGAAGGGTGAGACCAAGACAGTAGGGTGAGACAAGGAAGCTCTACGCATATTGATAATGGGCTCTTGCAATGTGAGATTAGTGTCAGGGTGAGATCACTTTAATTCAAAGTGAGATTAGTTTGCTGCAAAGTGAGATTAGGAGTCAGGGTGGGATTAGTTTGTTGCAAAGTGAGCTTGGGAGTCAAAGTGAGATTAGTTTGCTGCAAAGTGAGATTAGGAGCCAAGGTGAGATTAGTTCATGGCAAAGTGAGATTAAGAGCCAAGGTGAGATTAGTTCATTGCAAAGTGAAATTAAGAGCCAAGGTGAGATTAGTCTGTTGCAAAGTAAGATTGGGTGTGAGATTAGGTTGTTGCAAAGTGAGATTAGGAGTCAAGGTGAGATTAGTTTGTTGCAGAGACAGCTTAGGAGTCAGGGTGAGATTAGTTTGTTGAATAAGAAGCCAGTGAGATTGGGCTGTTGCAAAGAATGATTGGGAAACACTGTGATATTGACTTGCTGCAGAGATTAGGAAGAGTGAGACCGCAAAATGAGATTAGTTTTCTCCAAGTTAATAAAATGTTTCTCTTAAGTGAGATTAGGAAGGGAGGAACGGGAGAGACTAAACTATTCAAAGTGAGATTAGGTACTTGAGTTGAGAGAGAGAGAGAGAGAGAGAGAGAGAGAGAGAGAGAGAGATCAGAGAATTGCAATGAGAGACAAGGTTATTATAAGTGAGATTAGGAGACTGATGAGACAAGTTTGTTGCTAAGTGAGACAAAGAATAAGTGACATCAAATTACTGCAAGGAGAGATTAGGTTATTGCAACTGAGATTTGAGATTAGGTTAGACAAGCAGTGGAGCATTGCAGAGTGAGACTGGGTGAGGCAGGGTGAGGCAGGATGACTGACACGGAGCCAGAGATCGATACAATGAGAGAGAGAGAGAGAGAGAGAGAGAGAGAGGTGGGGGGGAGGCGGGCTAAGCTATATATAGAATAAGGCGGGATATGTATAGATGAAGAATACATATATTTATACCACACACAAAATATAAGACGGACATATATATAGCCAGGTTATATCTGATAAGGCGGAGAGGAGGACAGGTGAGGAGAAATGAGGCACGCTGAGCACGATATATATATATATATATATATATATATATATATATACCTAGGTTGCCTTCCCCAAAGAAAGGGGGGCAGCCGAGACAGGACGACACACTCCCAATTCACACTCACACACACACATTTATTCATATCTTTGCCCCAAGGGGAGAAGGGACAGATATATATATAGAGAGATAGATAGATGGTTAGATAGATAGGTAGGGAGATAGACAGACAGATGGATAGACGAGAGAGAGAGAGAGAGAGAGGGGGGGGGAGTTACGAATGAGGTAAGATTCGATGCAAGATGAAGCAGGGTGACCCAACCAGGATGAGGCAGGTGACCAGGGCGAGAAAGGGTGACCAGGATGAAGAAGGGTGGGGTAGGATAACCACCCAGAGTTAGGCAGGGTAAAAAGATGCAGAGAGTGACCAAGGTTAGGCAGGGTGAAGCAAGGTGACCCGAGTGGCCAACCAGGGTGAGGACAGGTGAGGTAGGGTAAGGCAGGGGCACTAAGGTGAGGCACAGTGACCAGGGTGAGGAAGGGAGAGGTAGGGTGACCAAGGTAAGGCAGGTTAAGGCACAGTGACCAAAGAGGGTGAGGCAGGGTGATGGTTGGTGTAATCAATATTGTGACGTGGGGTTAGGCAGGGGTGAGGCAGGCTGAAGTGAGGCAGGAAGGCCAGGGTAAGGCAGACAGGAATGTGGTAGGCAGGCAGGAGTCAGGCAGATGAGGGTGAGGCAAGCAGGCACGGTTTAGGCAGGCAGGGATGGATGCAACAGACAGGGATAGGTGGGCAGGGGCGAGGAAGGCATGGGTAAGGCAGAGAGGGATAAGGAAAGAAGGCATGGGTGAGGCAGGCAGTAGGGATGAAGAAGGCAGCAGGGGTAAGGCAAGAAAGGGTGAGGGAGGCAGACAGAGGTAAGGCAGGCAGGCAGGTAAGGGTGAGGTAGACAGGGGTGATGTAGGAAGGGGAGAGGGACGGACAGACAGGGGTGAGGCACGCAAAGGAGAGACAGGCAGGGGTGAGGCAGAGAGGTAGGGATGAGGAAGGCAGAAATAATTCAGGCAGGTGTAAGTGCCACGGGTGGAGGGAAGCAGGGATGAGTCAGGCAGGGGTGACAGAAAGGGGTGATCCCAAGTGAGGTAAGCAGGGGTGAGGCAGGGAGGCTGGGGTGAGGTGGGAAGACAGGGGTGAGGTAGGAAGGTAAGGGTAAGGTAGGAATGCATGGGCGAGTAGAAAGACAGGGGTGAGGCAGCAAGGGGTAGGCAGGAAAGCAGCAGGGGTGAGGCAGGCAGGAGTGAGGTGAGTGGAGGGCAGTGACGTGGCAGTGACGTTGGTGTGACGTCACTCCTCCCCCGCCTCCCTCCCCCTCTCTCTCCCCGCCCTCCCTCTCACTCCTCCCCCGCTTGCCGGCTCTCCCACCCTCTCTCGTCCATCCTCCCTCCCTCCCTCATGCCGCCCTCCTCCACTCCTCCCCTCCCATCCTTCCTCCCCTCCTCTCTCACTCCTCCCTCTCTGTTCTCTCCCTTTTCTTTCTTCCTCTTCATTTCTTTCCTCCATCTTGTCTACTTTGTTTTATTCTTCCCTCTCACATTTCCTCCTTCTCTCTCTCTCTCTCTCTCTCTCTCTCTCTCCCGTCAATTCAACCTAACCTTCCTCCTCTTTCTTCTCTTTCCCATCCCCCCTCTTAACCTCCCTCCCTCCTCCTCATTCTTCCTTTCCTCCCCTCCTCTTCCTCTTCTTTCCTCCTCTTCCCATCCTTCCTTCATGTCTTCATCTATTTCCTCCTCTTCCTTCCTCCTCTCCTCCCATCCTTTCTTTTCCTCCCTCACATCCCTTTTTCTCCCCTCCTCTTCCTTCCATCTCCCTTCCTCCGCCTATTCCTTTCCTTCCTATCTCTCTCTCTCTCTTCCCTATTCCCTTCTTTCCTTCCCTCTCTCTCTCTCTTCCTTCTCCCTATTCTTCCTCCACCCCTCCCCTTCCCTTCCTACTTCCCCATCTCTCCCTTCTGCCCTCCATACCTTCCATCTCTCTTTCCTCCTCTCTTCCTTTCTTTCTCTTTCTCTCTTCCTTCCCTCCCCTGCCTTCCCATTCACCTCCTTCATTCTTCCCTCCCTTTTCCTCATTTTCCTTTTCTTTTTCCTCCCTCCCATTCTCTCCTCTCCCTTCTTTTTTCTATATCCTTCCTCCCCTATCCTCCTTTACCCATTCCATTCCACCCCTTCCCTCTCCCTCTCCCTCCCCTTCCTTTCCTCTCACCTCTTCTCTTCCCCCCACCTTTTCCCTTCCCAATATCTTCTTTTCTCTCCCTCCACAACCTTCCCTCCTCTTCTCTCTTCATCTTCCCTCCACTCTCCACTTCACTCCCTTCTTCTCTCCCCAGTCATTTCTTTCTTACCTCCCTTTTCACTCCCTGCTGCTCCTTCTCCCTTCCCTACCTTGCTCTCTAGTCTCTCCCTATTTTCTTTCCTCTTACCCCACCTTCCTTATTTCCCTGCCTCTTTCTCTCTCCCTCCTGCCTTTCCTCCCTCTACCCTCTCCCTCCCTACCTCTCACCCTCCCTACCTCCCTCCCTTCGTTCTTATCCCTAACGCAGGCCATTCAACTTTCCCTGCCTTCCTCTCCTCCCTCCCTCCCTCCCTCCCTCCCTCTCTACCCATTCACTAACTCCCTTAACTCCCCCTCCCCTCCCTCCCTCCATACCTTCCTCCATCCCCCTCCCCTCCCTCCCTCCATAACTCCCTTCCTCCCCTCCCTACCCATTCACTGACTCCCTTAACTACTACTCCCTCCCTCCCTCCCTCCCCACCCATTCATTAACTCCCTTAATTCCCCTCCCCTCTCTCCTCCCCTCCCCTCCCTCCCTCCTTACCCATTCACCAACACCCTTCTCCCTCTTCCCTCCCTCCCTACGTCTACCCATCCTCCCTACCCATTCAATAACACCCTTAACTCCCCTCTCTCCTTCCCTCCCTCCATTCATCAATCGACATTTCCTGGGTCACCCTCCCTGCCTTCCTTTCCTTCCTCCCTCCCTCCCTTTTCTTTCCCTTCCTACCTATCTCTGTTCTCTCTCTCTCTCTCTCTCTCTCTCTCTCTCTCTCTCTTACCTACCTACCTACTTACCCATTCTCCCTTCCTCCCCGTCCCCCCTCACTCATACCCCCCCTCCTCCCTTCTCATGATCCATCCATCCACCCTCCCTTCTCCCTATTTCCTCTTTCCTCCCTCCCTCTCTCCCTCCCTCCCTCTCTCCCTCCCTGTTGCTAAATATAGAATCGGGAGGAAGTGGGGAGGGAGACTAAAGAGGAGAGATGGAGGAAGGGAGGGAGGGAAAGTAGGTAGGTACAGGGAGGAAGGGAGGGAGGGAGAGAAAGAATGTAAGTAGGTAAGTATATATGTATGTATGTATGCACGTAGGTAGGTAGGTAGGTAGGCAGGTAGGTAGGTAAGGAAAGGAGGAGAGAGAGAAGGATGTAGGTAGGCAAAGAGATGGAGGGAATGAAGAGGCAGAAAAGGGAGGAGAAGGAAGCAGAGGGAGGGAAGAAGGGAGGGAAAGAGGAAGGGAGAAGAAAGTAGGAGAGAGAGGGAGAAGGGAAAGGAAGGAGGGAGAGGGGAAAGGAAATGGAAGAGCAGAAAGGAAGGAAAGAGGGGAGAAGGAAAGTTAGGGAGGGAGGGAGGGTAAGCAGAATAGCAAGGTTAGGGGTGAATGAGAGAGAGAGAGAGAGAGAGAGAGAGAGAGAGAGAGAGAGAGAGAGAGAGAGAGAGCAGGGATAAATGTACGGGAGAGAAGACAGGAGAGGAGAGGAGGGATAGGGGGATACGAGAGGGAAAGAGGGGGATGGAGAGGGAGAGAGAGTGGAGAGGAGAGGAGCGGAGAAGAGAGACGGGGAGAAGAGAGGGGGGTGGGTATTGTGAAGGGAGAGGAGATGGGAGGGAGGGAGGAGAGAGAGAGGCAGGGAGGGAGGGAGGGGAGTGAGAGGCACGGAGGGAGGGCGGGAGGGAGGGGAATGAGAGGCAGCGAGGGAGGGAGGGAGGGAGGGGAGTGAGAGGCAGCGAGGGAGGGAGGGAGGGAGGGGAGTGAGAGGCAGGGAGGGAGGGAGAGGGCAGAAACTAGGTCAGACTGGAACAGCCAGCGGTACCTTAGTCTTTGTCTCACAGTACAGCCTTTAGTGCCCTTAGTACAGCCCTTAGTGCCCTTAGTACAGCCCTTAGTGCCCTCAGTACAGCCCTTAGTGCCCTCAGTACAGCCCTTAGTGCCCTTAGTACAGCCCTTAGTGCCCTCAGTACAGCCCTTAGTGCCCTCAGTACAGCCCTTAGTGCCCTCAGTACAGCCCTTAGTGCCCTCAGTCAGCCCTCATATTCCTTAACCCCTTTACTTTAGCGACTTAATTTCGTCCGAGTTACAACCAAATGATTTTCCTCGGTTAGTGAATAATGAAGGGGTAATGAATAATAATAATAATAATAATAATAATAATAGTAATAACAGTAGTAGTAGTAGTAGTAAAAAAACAGGAAATAGTATAAAATTTGTAGGCAGTCGAGGAGCCATATTGGATGCGCTACATGAAGCACAAGATGAACTTTTGCTACAGTGAAGCAGTGTGCGTGTCAAAAACATTACGGTGTGACTGACTGACACGGCCGATAATAGAGGTACTCCCGCTACTAAAAGATGTTGATGATTATGATGAAGGTGTGATAATAATAATAATAATAATAATAATAATAATAATAATAATAATAAAAATAATGATAATAATAATAAAAATAATAATAATAAATATAAGCAAGTAATTGTCCGGAATTACATGCTGGCTCTCTCTCTCTCTCTCTCTCTCTCTCTCTCTCTCTCTCTCTCCATTTCCTTTTCTCACTTCTTTCTTCCTTCCCTCTTTCCTTCTCCACTTTTCCCCCCTCCTTCCCTCCCACACCTCCCCTCCCCCTTCCACACTCTTCATTCTCTCTCTCTTCTTTCCTCACTCTCGTCTTTCTTCTCTCCCTCCTTCATTCTCTTCTTCCATCTTCCCTCCCCTTCCCTTCTCTCCTTACTTTTTCGTATTCTTCTTTCCCTCCCTCCCTTTTCTTCTTTCTTTTCTCCCTCCTTCTTCTTCCTCTTCCCTTCTTTCTTCCCTATCTCCTCTCCCTCCTCCTTCCATCTTTCTTTTTCTTCTCTTTCCCAACTTTCCCTCCCTCTCTTTACCTCCTCCTCTGCCTCCCATTCGTCCTTCCTCCTTCCTAGCTTCTTCCTTTCTTTCCTCACTCTTCCGTCTCCCTTCTTTCCTTCCTTCTTCTTCCCCTTCTCCCAACTCTCTTCTTCTCTCTCCCTCCCAGACACCCTCCCTCCCTCCCTTGCTGTACCCCCCCCTCTTCTCCTTCCATCTTTCCTTCCTTCTCCAATTCCTTTTATCATTTCCTTTAACTCTTCTACTCCTTTACTTCCCTCTCCCTCCTCCCCTCTCTCTCCTTCTTTCTTTCCTTCCTTCTCTCTCCTTCCCCGTCTTTCTCCCTTCTCTCCCTCCTCTTTTCTCTTCTCTCCTCCTCCTTTATCTTTTTCCTTCCCTCCTCTTTCTCTCCCTTTCATTTTCCATCTTTTCCTTCCCACTCTCTTTCCCCTCCCACCCTTCATCTCTCTCCCTCATTGTGTCTCTCCATCTCCCTTCTTCTCCCTCCTCTCACACCCTCCCTCACGCCTCCTCTCTTTTCATTCTTTTTCCTTCCTTCTCTCCCTTATCCTCTCTCCTTCTCACTCTCTCACACACACACTTTCCCACCTCCTCTCACTCTCCTTTCCTTTCCATTTTTTCCATTCCGTCTCTCCCTCATTCTCTCTCTCTCCACCTCCCTCCTCCCACACCCACACCCACACACCTCCTCCCACTCCTCCTTTTTCTTCCTTGTCTCCCTCATTCTCTCTCTCTCCATTTCCCTCCTCCTCTTCCTCCCACCTCTGACGCTAAAGATGAGTGAATTCTGTACATTTGCAAACTGGTCGGGGAACTCGTCCACTAGAAGTATGGGTGGGTGTGGGTGTGGGTGGGTATGGGTGGGTGTGGGTGTGGGTGGGTCTGGGTGGGGTGGGTGGGGTGACAGGTGTGGGGAAGAGTAGGTGAATGGTTGGATGGGTGTGGGTGGAAGGGTGGGCGGGTGAGGGTGGGGTGCGTGGGGTGTAGGTGAGGGTGGGGTGACAGGTGTGGGGAAGGGTAGGTGAATGGTTGGATGGGTGTGGGTGGAAGGGTGGGCGGGTGAGGGTGGGGTGCGTGAGGTGTAGGTGAGTGTGGGGTGACAGGTGTGGGGAAAGGCAGGTGCATGGTTGAGTGGGTGTGGGTGGGCGGGTGAGGGTGGGGTGGTTGGGAGTGAAGGTGGGGTGGGAGGGGGTGAGGGTGAGAGGGCGTGTGGGTAAGGGTGGGGTGGGAGGGGATGGTTTGGTGGGTGTGGGAGGGAGTGGGTTGGTGGATGAGAGTGAGGTGGAACGGGGTGGGTAAGGGTAGTTGTGGGGCGGGTGTGGGTGGGGTGGGGTGGGGTGGGGTGGCTGAATGAGTCAGGATGTGAGTAGTTGGGATAAGCAGGGTAGTAAGGATGGGGGTGAATGCAGGAAGGGATAAGGTGGGGTGGGTGCAGGTTAAGGAGAGAGGGTGTAGGTGAGGGTGGATGGGTGGACGAGGGTGGGAGGGAAGGGTGGAGGTGGGTTTTGAAGGGAGGGTGAGGGTGTGTGGGAGGTGTGGGTGAGGGGTTAGGAGTGTGGGTGGGTGAGTATAAGGGTGGGTGGGTGGGAGGTGTAGAGGAAGGGGTAGGAGGTTAGGTAAGTGGGTGGATGGCTGGGTGTGTGGGTATGAGAGGGTGGGCTGGGTGGAAGGTGTAAAAAAACAAAAAGTGGAGACGCTGACGAAGAGCGGGTGTAAGAGAATGGGTGTAGGTGGGTGTAGGAGGGTGTAAGCAGGAGGAGTACCATTTACGGAAATCAAGTTCATCAGATTCACTTACATCACCACCACTTAAACCAGCCACCCACCTACTTACACCCACTGACCCTCCATCCACCCACTGACCTTCCACTCACACACCCACCTAGATCCACACACCTTCCACACCCCCATATCAACTCTCCCACCCACCTACACCTACTGACAACTCATACACTTACCAACTCTCCACCCACTTACATCCATCCTCCCTCCATCCACCCACATCCACTAGCCCCCCACCCACCTACATCCTTTGACCTTCCACCCACTTACACCCAATGGCCTTCCACCCACCAACCCCCCCTCTTTCACCCACCGCCCACACCTACACTCAATTTACACCCACACTCAACCTCACATCCTCATGCCCCACCCACCCACACCCACATCCAACCTCAAACCTCCATACTCCAACCACCCACACCCAACATTACACCCATCCAAACACCCACCCATACCCACACCCATACCCAACCTCATATCTCCATACCCCACCCATCCACACCCACACCCAACATTACACCCATCCGAATACCCACCCACACCCACACCCAACATTACACCCATCCGAATACCCACCCACACCCACACCCAAACCCACCCTATATGGAAAGAATCGCACTGGTTTGTCAGGGTGGTGAGAAAATGAATGAATTATGTATTTTGATTTTGAGAGAGAGAGAGAGAGAGAGAGAGAGAGAGGAGGAGGAGGAGGAGGAGGAAAGTTGGAGATGGTGGAGAGATAAAGGAGAGATAGGGGGAGGGGGAGATTGTGGGGAGATTGTAGACTGAATGAAAAAATTTGGGAGGTAAGTACGATGGTAGGTAGACAGGAGGGTAAGTTGCAGGTAGGTTGGTAGGTAGGTAGGTAAGTAGAAAGAGAAGTAGATAGGCAGGGAGGTAGGTAGGTAGGTGGTAAGAAGGTGGGCAGACAGGTAAGTAGGTAGGTAGGCAGGTAAGTAGATAGGTGGGTAGGAGGAGGGATGGGAAGTCAGTAGGAAAGGAAGCAGGTGGTATCAGGTGGTAAGTAGGTAGGTAGGTAGGCAGACAAGGTGAATGCAGAAGGAAAAGAGATGCAAGAACAGGTTAGAGAGAGAGAGAGAGAGAGAGAGAGAGAGAGAGGGAAGGAAGGAGGGAAGGAAGGAAAGAGTGATGGAATGCTGGAGGGAGGTCAGGTTAAGTGAGGTGAGAGGGAGGGAGGGAAATGAGAGATGGAAGGGAGGTCAGGTGATGTGAGGAGGGAGGGAGGGAAGGAGGGAGAGAGAAGGAAGTAAGATGCCATAAAAGGAGAAAGGAGTGACTGAGTGATGGAGGGGGAGGGGGAGGAGAGAGACAAGTAAGGAATTAGAGAAAAGATTTTTTTTTTTTTTTTAGGAGGGGTGACACAGGGGGTGGTCATGAAGGGTGATAAATGGGGAAGGGGGAGGGGGAGGAGAGGGGAGGGGGAGGGGAGATGAGGGGGAAGGGGAATGGAAGGAGAGAGGAAAGGGGAGGAGGAGGAGGGGAGAGGAGGGAGGAGGGGAGAAAGGATAAGGAGAGGGGAAACTTGAAAAATCTAACTTAATTATTTGAGTAAAAGTCTTTAGTTCAGTTTAGAAATTTTTCTTTAAACACACACACACACACACACACACACACACACACACACACACACACACACACACACACACGCGCGCACGCACAACAGGAAGGGTAAGGCAGAGGCAGTGGGAGGCAGTGGGAGGAAGAGTACGTCAAAATGAGGCGAGGGAGTGAGAGGCTGTGGGTGGCAGTAGGTGGCTGAGAGAGGCAGTGGGAGGCTGAGAGAGGTAGTGGGAGGCAGAGTATGGCAGGTGAGGCAGAGTAAGGCAGGAAAGGTGAGGCAGAGAGAGGCAGGTTGATGTGAACGCGAAGAATTATTAATGGTCTGCACAACACCAAGATGGTAGTGGAGAGGCAGGAAGGGAGGGAAGGAGACAAGAGGTGGAGAGAGAAGAGATGAGGAGGAGAGAGAGGAAGGAAGAAGAGGAGATATAAGAGGAGAGTAGGAGAAGCGGTGAAGGGAAAAGAAAGGAGAAAGACAGGTGGAGATGAAAAGAGAAATGAAAACAGGAGAGGAGAGGAGAGGAAAGAAGAGGAGAGGAGAGAAGAGAAGAGAAGAGAAGAGAAGAGAAGAGAAGAGAAAAGAGAAGAGAAGAGAAGAGAAGAGAAGAGAAGAGTAGAGGAACAGACAGAAGAGAGGAGAGGATTGTATCACTATAATTCACTGCATCAGGTAAATCATAATTAACAATATACATCAAACACTCCTTGTCTAACATCCTAATACTAATAACGATGATGTAACTAAAAGGAAAATAAGACTAGAAACTTATTATTATTATTTTCACCATCATCATCATCACTATCACCCCTCCACCACCGCCATCATCATCATCATCACTATCACCCCACCACCACCACCACCACCACCATCATCTTCATCACTATCACCCCTCCACCACCATCATCTTCATCACTATCACCCCTCCACCACCACCACCACCATCATCTTCATCACTATCAACCCTCCACTACCACCACCATCATCATCATCACTATCACCCCTCCACCACCACCACCATCATCTTCATCTTCATCACTATCACCCCTCCACCACCCCCACCACGATCAAAATAATCTTCACCATCAGCACCACCACTACCACAGTCACCATCATCAGCAGCAAATTCTCTCTCTCTCTCTCTCTCTCTTTATCAGCATTCAACTCCTTTATGGCGACTCCACTTCCTAATACGGAGAGTCGTGTCGTCGCTAGATTCTCTCTCTCCATTACACACACACACACACACACACACACACACACACACACACACACATATTTATTCCTCCCCTTCCCCTCCCCTCTCTCTCACACACACATATGGATAAAAAAAAGCTTCACACACACACACACACACACACACACACACACACACACACACATTTATTCCTCCCCTTCCCCTCCCCTCTCCCTCCCACACACATATGGATAAAAAATGCTTCTTGGAAAGGTCTTCAGACTCAAACCTCCACTACCCTGACTTCTGACAATATATCTTCATTTCTGCCAGACGATTTTACTCAGCCTTGCAAGAAACCCCTCGCAGTGAAGGGCAAAAAAATCGTCTGCATTAATCCCACTCAATCACAGCACATATTTTTGTCCATTTATTTTATTATTATTATTATTATTATTATTATTATTATTATTATTTTTATTATCAATATTATTATTATTTGCCTCTAAACGATTCTACTGACTTCAGGATGAATTTTTCGAACTAAAGGGATCTGATTTAAGTTTGAATTGTCATCGTTTAAAGAAGTGCCCTAACACCTGTTCTTTAGTGATTTATTTTTGGATATGGGTGGTGAAAATCCCGTTATTTATGCTGAGTGTGGGTATATGGGATGGATTTATCACAGGACAGTACGGCGCAATAAGCAAAATAAATAACAAAGGATGAGGTGTTAGGGAGCGTCCATACCCAACGCAAAAAAGGTCCCTAGCCTTCCCCAACCCCTTCAGTACGAGTGGGTTTTCTTTAACTTGAAATAAAACTATCTATCTATCTACTGCCAGACGCCTTAATCCCGCAAGGGGTGGCCACAAACAAATCGCCTCCATGTCACCCTGTCCCCCGCCATTTCATTGCCTCGCTCCCACCTCACCCCCCCCCCTCTCTCATATACCTCTCCACTCCATCCTTCCATCTCATCCTTGGCCTCCCCTTCCCTCTCTCCCCCTCCACCTCACTCACATACACTCTCCTTGTCAGTCTCTCACTCATCTAGCAAAAATAAAATAGATACAGGTCACGAGCGACGTCTTGTAAGGAATATAAGAAGTACAACAAAACTCCCCCGATGCCATGCGATTTTCTCCCCTGCGCCTGGTGGTTTATTGGGCTAAGGCGCTTCACCCGTTTTTTTTTTTTAATGCAAAAAAGAAAGAACCAAAGGACAGCAGCGGGCAAATCGTTCCCTCGAGAGAGAGAGAGAGAGAGAGAGAGAGAGAGAGAGAGAGAGAGAGAGAGAGAGACAGACAGACAGACAGACAGTGACAGAGAGAAAGAGAGAGAGAGAGAGAGAGAGAGAGAGAGAGAGAGAGAGAACACAGCCAAATTCAAGATCCTCTAAAGGGTTTCGTCCAAGGGTTGGTTGGGTTTACTGCTCATATTATGCCACTCAGGGAAGTAGGACCGGTCACTCGCATTAACTACAGTCCTTTCACTTTAACCTGGTCCAATTTCCGTCCATTTGCAGCTTATTTCATGTAGTTCAATGGCAGAATCAGACAATACTATGACTCTACATACTTCCCATGCCACTTCTTCGTGACTAGCATCATACTATTGTTAAACCCTAATTGCGACTCTATTGAAGATAGGGAGATAGCAATTTTAGGCCAGGTTAGCGTGAAAAGGGTATAGTGACACCCGCCTAGACCAGGGCCCCTACGCTCAATAAAGGAGCAAAAAGGAATGGCAGATAAAATTGGTATCCCTCAGAGGAAAGTAAAAAATAAATGAAATAAAAACATAGTAAAAATAAATATAATAAAAAGTTAAGTAAAAATAAATATAATAAAAAGTTAACTAAAAATAAATATAATAAAAACATAGTAAAAATAAATTGAATAAAAAACAGTAAAGTGAAAAATTAATGACAAATGGAAGTAAAAATAAATAAAATAAATGGAAAAATAAATAAAATAAATGGAAGTAAAAATAAATAAAATAAATTAAATTAAAAATAAATAAAATAAATGGAAGTAAAAATAAAGGATAAAATATATGGAAGTAAAAATAAATAAAATAATGGAAGTAAAAATAAGTTATAAAATAAATTAAATAAAAACGGTTAAGATGTGAAGATTAATGATAAAATAAATGATAAAATAAATGGAATAAAACAAAGTAAAGAAGTGAAAAATTAACGATAAAATAAATGAATGTAAAAATAAATAAAATAAATGGAAGTAAAAATAAATGATAAATGGAATGAAAACAGTCTCCATAAACTCGTTCCAACTTATTTTTTTATCCTTTTATTCCTCTTCCCGTTAGTATGATATCTCCCGTGGCCACGACAAGACCTCTAGCCAATCCTCTACTGACTCATCCACCGCTTCTCTCCCTCCCTCCTTCCTTCCCTCCATCCCTCCCTCCTTCCTTCCCTCCATCCCTCCCTCCTTCCTTCCCTCCATCCCTCCCTCCTTCCTTCCCTCCATCCCTCCTTCTCTCTCTTTCCCTCCCACCTCTTTGTTTTTACCTGCCTCCCTACCCCCCATCCACGTCTGCCTGTCTGTTGCATGTGTTTGTCCTCTCCCTCTTTCCCTCCCCCTCCTGCCTTCCTACACAAGTTCCTCCCTGTCTTCTTCTTGCACACACACACACACACACACACACACACACACACACACACACACACACAAACCCCCCCACACACACACAACCCCCCACCCACACACACAACCTCCCCCTACACAAACCTTCCTACACACTCTTCACAGCTATTTTCTTCTTGTACACACACCCCAGTTGTCTCCTTGCACAAACACACTCTCCACAGCTCTTGTCTTGCTCCACCAATCCCACATCTCTCTCCACAAACTCTAAGGCTGTTTTCTTCCTTGACAAACAACTCCACAGCTGTTTGTGTTGTTTCTCCCTGCGCTAAACAAACCCCTCATCTTCCTTCACAAACTCAACCCTTTTTCTACCATAGCAAATCTGCACACTTTTTTTTTTTTATGCAAGGAAGAAGGAACCAAAGGCCAGGAACCCACACAAAGCCTTCCTTCACAAACTTCCTGCACATACAGAACTACATCCACTTAACTATGTGGTAAAATTTTTCTCTAAGCGGTAGTAAGAAGTGAATCAGGTTACACATTGTCCTAGAGAAGGTCTAAAGTAACCTAGACTAACACTGGCTCGCCAAACCTAACCTAACCTAACCTTACCTATAAAAAACTAACCTTACTTAATAACATCACAGCTAACGAAACAACTGTGCGGAATCCAATCTAACCTAAACCTAATCAAATCTAACGCACCCTAACCAGATGAAGCCTAACCCAGCAACCTAACCTGAACCTACTCAAATCTAACGCACCCTAACCAGATGAAGCCTAACCCAGCAACCTAACCTGAACCTACTCAAATCTAACGCACCCTAACCACATGAAGCCTAACCCAGCAACCTAACCTAAACCTACTCAAATCTAACGCACCCTAACCACATGAAGCCTAACCCAGCAACCTAACCTAAACCTACTCAAATCTAACGCACCCTAACCGGAAGACACCTAAACCAGCCTAGCTAATATAACCTAATTTTATAACCTAACCTAAGCAGGAAGTCTTTGGTCTAATTCAATATAGCAACCTAACTTAATCTACCCTAACCTGTAAATCAAGGGACACTGTTGACAAAGAGACCATTATCAAGCCCTACAGCAGCCTTGTCTACTGTTACTTACCTTTTCTCAGTCGCTGGGGACAGGAAATGCTGGGTTTGTTGGGTAGGATGGCTGCCTGACACCTCTACTTGTAAACTGCATCTGTAAATAAATCAATATATAAACAAATAAACCTGTAAACAGCATCTGTAAATAAATAAATAAATAAAAATAAAGATACGTATGTGTGTACTGATGGGTATGTCTGTAAGGCGAAGATAGAATTAGAAAAGTATGAATGATGTTTGTGTATGTGAAACGAATTTATAATAATAACAATAATAATAATAATAATAATAATACAATGTCCAGATGGATATGTTCATGAGGTGAAGTCAGGATTCCAAGGGCTTGCATGATGAGTTAATGAGTGAGTGGCCCATGTCACTGGTAATAGCGTCTTGATAGTGTTCCACCTTTTATGCTTTCTCGTATTTCTGGACCTTACCTCACCCCAGTCAGCAAGGCCATTTAATATGCTCCATCGGCCACATATTTGCATCAAGAGGCATAACTGTACGTGAGGAAAATGCTCACTTATGCACAACTGACTCATCCAAGTATAAGTGGGGGACGTAGAAGGCTTGGGTGAGTGAGGAAAGGAGTGGATGGTGGGTGGGTGGGAAGAAGGGTGGGTGGGGAAGTAGAGTGGGCGGTGGAGTGGGTAAAGATGGAGGAAATGGGTAGGGTGGGTGGATGAGGAAGGACATGGTGCATGGTGGGTGGGGTGGGAGTATGAGGAAGGAGGGAGTGGGTGGGCTGGTGTAAGGTGGGTGGAATAGGGGTGAGGTATAAGGGCTGAACTTCCTACCCTCTCTCCCCACTCTCCCCCAACCTTTCACTGCCGGTTTTACAAGCACGGCGGTATTAGGTATTAGGCACAGACACGTAAGATACACAGGTACACTCCGGCGCCTCCCTGCCCTACTCTCATTCACCAACACCTGTTCCTTCACTCGCTTTGTTTTCATCTGATGGAACCGGGCCACTCACACAGACCTCAATAATCAGTCGTGGTTGTAGGAAATGCGACGAGTCTTAATAATGAGGAATGAGTCTCCTTGGTTACTAGTCAAATCAACTCCGCACTCTAACTACACTGTGCCATCACTTAAGAACACTTGCCAGGTTAGATTAAACAGACTATAGAATCGCCCTCCTCTCATCCCCACTCACCACCACTTCAACCATGATTCCCCCCCGGCAATATCACACTTATTTACTACGCTGGGTGGTAACCATATAACTGGACGCCTGGTGGTCTAGTGGGTTAAGGCGCTCCTTGTGGTCTAGAAGGGTTTAAATATGAAGTTACTGCTCACATGCCTCTCAGGGACTAGCGACTGGTCACTCTAACCTTCTTTCGACACCAATCAGCCTAGCCCCGGGCCCCTACGCTATTGATGGGGCAAGAAATAAGTGAATAATGAATGAAGGATTTATTACTTAAGGGAAAATTCTTCGAAGATTTCAGCATTCATTTGTTTTTATTACATACTCTTACTCACTCCTAGGGGGTAACGAGAGAGAGAGAGAGAGAGAGAGAGAGAGAGAGAGAGACCTCATTCACTTCCATTCAGTCTCCCAGATATGTAAGACCGACTGTCAATAAATAAGGCTGCTTTCTCCTGTCTTACTTAAAAAAAAAAAAAAAAACTGCCGTCCCTTTGAACTTGCTGTCATCTACCTCTGTGACCTCAACAACTACCCAGTACCACCTTATCTACCCTGCCTACCAGGGTCACCAACAATCCTCTACCACCAACACAACCCCCAATCACTAGTAGTAGTAGTAGTAGTAGTAGCAGTAGCAGTAGCAGTAGTAGTAGTAGTAGTGGTGGTGGTGGTAGTAGTAGTAGTAGTAGTAGTAGTAGTAGTAGTAGTAGTAGTAGTGGTGGTAGTAGTAGTAGTACAGTGGTGGTGATGGTGGTGGTGCTAGTAGTAGTAGTAGTAGACCCAGGTTCTTCTGAAACGTGAACCCAGTGGACTGCAGGCTCATGTTGCCCTCCTGTAGTCCACCATACTCCTTTCGGGGCACAGGGAGGGAGGTTAGGGACACTTGTATAGCCGGGCAGTGGATCCGCAGGACTATATCAGTGCCACCACGTGAAGGCGTCCCTCTCCACCACCACACCCAATGTTACTACTGCCATTCATTATCGTTCCATTCACCACCACCACCACAACCACAACAAAAATCATCACCATCACCACAACAACAATCACCATCATCATCATCATCATTATTATTAATACTACTCGCACTTACAACTTTCATCACACACATTTCACCATCAACCACTACCGTCACCACCACATCACTACCACTATCACCACACACCTCAACCATCATCATCCCCACCATCCACCACATCTCACCACAAGTAACTATCTTTACCATCACCAACTACACCACTACCACCACACACCACAACGATCATCATCTCCAGCACCACCCACACTACCGCCACCATCCCGTTATCTCATCATCACTACTATTATCACCACCAATGCTCACCACACACTACTCAGTACCATCATTTCTATCACCACACCTACCATCAGCCACCATCATCACTACACTATCATCATCATCATTTACTATTACCACACCCACCCACCACCACATCGCCCCACACTACCACCACCATTACCACAACCATCATCACTACCACCATCATCTGTTGTTCCCTCCCCATCACCTCCCACCACACACTAACATCCCCAACATCACCACCTCATCTCACCACCACCACCACCCCACCACTAATATTGCCAACATTCATACACTACTACCACTACCACCACCATACACAACCACACACACTACCACCAACACTACCACACATGCAATACACTACCCACCACCACCACCACCACCACCACCTACACACCAACAACACGACTTCCCACCCACCACCAGACACCACCACCACACCCACACCATACACAACCACACACACACTACCACCAACACTACCACACACGCAATACACTACCCACCACCACCACCACGACTAACCACTCACAACCAGACACCACCACCACACCCACACACCACCACCATACACAACCACACACACTACCACCAACACTACCACACATGCAATACACTACCCACCACCACCACGACTACCCACTCACCACCAGACACCACCACCACGACCTGTAACCACCATCCCTCCCCCAGGTCACGTGATGGGGCTGGCAGGGCACGGGGGTATATAAGGAGGGGAGGGCAGGAGGGCTGGGCAGTGCAGATCAACCCTCTCACACGCACACTCGCTCTATCATCGACATGGTACGTTCTTATCTAACACCAAAGGCCTTATCTAACACTTGAGTCGTTATCTAAGTCCTTATCTAACACCAAAGGCCTTATCTAACACCTAAGTCCTTATCTAACACTTTATCTAACACCTAAGTCCTTATCTAACACCTTATCTAACACCTAAGTCCATATCTAACACCTAAGTCCTTATCTATCACCTAAGTCCTTATCTAACACCTAAGTCCTTATCTAACACCTAAGTCCTTATCTAACACCTAAGTTCTTATCTAACACCTCTTCTAACACCTAAGTCCTTATCTAACACCTAAGTCCTTATCTAACACCTGAGTCCTTATCTAACACCTAAGTCTTTATCTAACACCTCTTCTAACACCTAAGTCCTTATCTAACACCCAAGTCCTTATCTAACACCCAAGTCCTTATCTAACACCTAAGTCTTTATCTAACATCCACGTCCTTATCTAACATCTAAGTTCATGGGCACGGGTTCTAACAGGATATGGAGATTTCTTAACACCTTCTTCTAAGCGATTTATCTAGCAAGTTGTACCTATGTCCTCTTAACTAGCTCTGGAGATTCCGTAATACCCCTTCCTTAGTGGTTTATTCTGTACATCAAACCTCAGATCCCGTTACGCCAGTCCCTCAGCGAATTATTTTGTTCATCTCGATCTTGTGGTTCTGTGGGACTTCGTAACAATTCCTCTTTAGCGACTTAATCTGTATACTAAAACATCCCCTTGCATTTCAGTGATAAAAACTAAATTAAAAAGACAAAGGTAAATCTCAAAATGAACGGATCTTGAATTTGGCTCCCTTTTGTATTTCTTTTTTTTCTTGGAAGGAACGGTTTGCGGGCTCCTGGCCTTAGGTTCCTTCTTCCTTGCATTAAAAAAAATAAAAAAAATAACACACCTGACAAAGCTAAGGTACACTATGCGGAATAAATCGCTAAGGAAGAGGCGTTAGGAAGCCTTCTATGCTAAATACAATCAGCTTCATATTTCCGTAGGCTCTCTTGCTCCTTATGCAACTCCAGAACGATGATTTATGGAGTTGCTTATTGATTTATTTCCTTATTTACTTGCTTTATTCATATGCTTATTCATTTGCTTTATTTGTTTCCTTACTTATTTCCTTTATTTATTAGCTTATTTATTTATTTGCTTTATTTGTTTCCTTACTTATTTCCTTTATATATTAGCTTATTTATTTATTTGCTTTGTTTCCTTACTTATTGGCTTTATTTAATAGCTTATTTATTTACTTGCTTTATGTTTTCTTACTTGTTTATTTACCTACATCCTTATTTATTTATTTATCTTATTTATTTGCTTTATTTACTGACTTATTTCCTTCTCTTATTTCGTTATTTATTCCCTTATTTATTTATCTGCTTTTGTCATTATTTATTTCCTTTATTGATTTATTTTATTTATTTTGCCACTAAAGGACAATTGGATTTAGGACAAAAGAGGCTAATGAAGGTTTATCCAACTACCTCAGTCTAAAAATAATCCCCAAATATTTCAAGATCTGGCTGGAGAGAGAGAGAGAGAGAGAATTTTGTGTACCGTGCTTTTTTTTCTATTTATCTATCAGTGTGTCTATCTATCTATCATCCAATTCACTTTTGCCCCATCAGTTCAGGCACCTGAGAGAGAGAGAGAGAGAGAGAGAGAGAGAGAGAGAGAGAGAGAGAGAGAGTGGCTGCTTATGGATACACACAACTCCTCCTCAGCTGAATAAATCTGATACAGCAATTAAAAAAAAATCGTACTGAAGGGGTTATTCATACATTCGTCTGATAATTGAAAAACAGAGAAATCGTATGAAAAAAACAATAATGGATGTTATATTAAAAGGCCTGTTAGGAAAAAAAATCGTCTATGAATACATGAAAATCGTCAACAAGGAAAATAATTATACATGAAAAATCGTTTAAGAAATGACGTATAAATAGAAAATCGTCCTTTAATCACTGAAAACCGCTGATAAGAAAGAAATCGTCAGTTTAAGGTGTGAATAATGTAAATGGATGTTAATGAAAAAAAAAATCTTAAATGTGGCAGTGGTGAAAGCGTCTTGTGCCCTGCTTGCCCTCTCTCTCTCTCTCTCTCCTTACATTAATTCTTATTCACCTGATGCACCTTCTTTCGCAATCTTCCCTCCTCCCTCTCTCTCTCTCTCTCTCCTAATCATCCTCTTCCTCCCTCCTCTCCCCCATCTCCCTCTTTCTTCTTCCTTCCCTCCATTCCTCTCTCTTCCCTCCCTCTCTCCAATTCCTCTCCCCCTCCCAGTCCTCCCCTCCCTCCCTTATCACCCAAACTACACATTACACAAGTCTGACCGGTCTCTACCTCCCTCTCCCTTCCACCCTCTCCCTCCTTCTCTTCCTCCCTCCCTCCCACCCTCTATCTCTCCATCCCTCCCTCCCACCCACTGTCTCTCCCTCCTTCTCTCCCTCCTCCCCTCTCCCTCTCCATCTCCTTCACCCCTTCTTGCATCCTCCCTCCCTCACTCACTCATGCACCCTCCCTCCTCCTCCTCCTTTCCTTCCTCCCTCTTGCATATTTCCTCCCTCCCTTGCAAGCATCCTCTCTCTCTCTCTCTCTCTCTCTCTCTCTCTCTCTCTCTCTCTCCCCCCCCTCCCTTCTCCCACTCTCTCTCTTTCTTCCTCTCTTTATTACTTCGTCCTACTTTCTCTTCCTCCCTCCCTCCCTCCTTGGCATTCTCTCTCTCTCTCTCTCTCTCTCTCTCCCACAACCTTAAAATTTCACTTCTCATTCTAATATTTTGATCAACATTCTCACTTTCCTTCAAAATTTTCTTATCCCTTAAATTCGTATTCTGGCTGGCGTGGGGGGGTTCCTGACACCTCTTCCTTAGCGAATTATTCTGCCCATTACACCTTACTATTCTCTTATATATTATGTCGCCTTAATATCGACAGTGAGGTTTAATTCGCATCAGTAACGTACAACAGTGAGGTGTAATGTGAAAATAAATAGCTAAAGAAGAGGTGTTAGGGAATTTCCAAGCATACTACAGCTCAATATTCAAACCCGTTTTTCCTGGGTCATTATCTTACGTGTTTTGGGTCACTATCTTACGTGGTTCTGAGGAATTTCCGCAACACCTGTTTCTTTGCGATTCATTCTTCACATTACAACTCAATGTCGTCTTGTTTAATAGTAATGCAAACTGTCAATGTAAAAAATAAACAAATCAATAAATAAATAAAAGTTAAGGTGAAATACGCAAAATAAATCGCTCAGTAAAAGGTGTCAGGGCGTCCGGATGAGCCTCGAGTCAAAACAACAGCAACAAAAAACAAAAACAACTGTAATTATTTCAACCTGTCTTTGCGATTTATATGTAGCTGGGATTCTAGGTAATATTCAGTATCTATATCTACTTATCTATCTGTCTACTTATCTACCTGTCTATTTATCTATCTATCTCTATATCATGTTTATCTGTGTATATCCGTCCGTCTATCTACTTACTGTATCTATTGCGGGGAGAGAGAGAGAGAGAGAGACTGCATGCATGAAGTAAGCAGGCCTGACCACAATATAAGATACCCCTTGTCTGAAATATCACCCCCCTCTCTCTCTCTCCCTCCCCCTCCTTCTCCCTCTCATACAACGCCGGTAACTCTGAACTGTGTGTGTGTGTGTGTGTGTGTGTGTGTGTGTGTGTGTGTGTGTGTGTGTGTGTGTGTGTGTGTGTGTGTGTGTGTGTGTGTGCACTGGATCTATCAGTCTGTCTGTCTGCATCTATGAGCATGTATGCACTGGGTCTCTCTCTCTCTCTCTCTCTCTCTCTCTCTCTCTCTCTCTCTCTCTCTCTCTCTCTCTTTATCTATCTATGTTTATATTTCTCAATCTAACTATATATTTACCTGTCTGTCTGTATGTATGTACGTGATATATTAATTTGTGTCTGTCCGTCTCTGTCTGTGTCTGTATTCATGTATGCACTGGGTCTGTCTGTCTGTCTGTCTCGGTCTGTCTCTACGTCGCTATCCTGTTCTGGTCTTGAAGTTGTTGTTAGAAAGTAAGTTGTTCTATTAACCTCAAGGCCGGACCACGCAGACCGAACTACAAGGTCTGTGTGGTCTACGTAACTCGTGTGTGTGTGTGTGTGTGTGTGTGTGTGTGTGTGTGTGTGTGTGTGTGTGTGTGTGTGTGTGTGTGTGTGAGAGAGAGAGAGAGAGAGAGAGAGAGAGAGAGAGTCCAACATCTCATCACCACCACCATCATCATCATCACCACCACCATCATCATCAACATCATCGTCGTTGTGGTCATCATCATCACCACTAATAATGTGCCAAAAATAATATACATAAGTTAATATACAAACAGCACTACACATCAACGACTACATCAACCCTCAGCAACAGTGACCCTATGTGTGTGTGTGTGTGTGTGTGTGTGTGTGTGTGTGTGTGTGTGTGTGTGTGTGTGTGTGTGTGTGTGTGTGTGTGTGTGTGTGTGTGTGTGTGTGTGTGTGTGTGTGTGTGCTTGTAAAATTATTGAACCAGATTACTGAGCCAGTTAGAGGTTGTGTGACACACACACACACACATATACACACGATCACAAGTTTACAAACTGATCTACACGTTATATATATATATATATATATATATATATATATATATATATATACACACACACACATACACACATGGACACACAGTCACCAGTTTACAAACTGATCTACAGGTTATATAAATACACACACACACACACACACACACACACACACACGGTCAGAAGTTTACAAACTGATTAACAGGTTATATAAATACACACACACACACACTGACGTAACTCCATCCACCTGACTGATGCCGCATGAACACGAAACATAAGACAGACATACACACAGACATACACACAGCCAGAGACACACAGACACACACAGAACCAGACACACACACACACACACACACACACACACACACACACACACACACACACACAGACCCAGATGGATTAAGTGAGCCAGACAGACCGGATGTAAGATTTCTAAAAACTGGCACAGACACAGACAGACGAAGTTAAAGGGAGACAGACATGATTTATAGCGGTAGAGAGACGAAGCCAGACAGACAGACAGACGAAGTAAGAGATAGACAGGCAGGATATTTACTGTACAGTGGCAGTTACGAATTCAGAGAGACAGAGTTAGACAGATACAGAGAGAAAGGTACCCAGACAGGCAAAAAGACAGACAGATTGATAGATAGACAAGAAGACAGACAGATAGCCAGAAAGACAGACAGACAGATAGATAGCCAGACAGATAGACAGACAGACAGACAGATTGATAGATAGCCAGAAAGACAGATAGATAGCCAGAAAGACAGATAGATAGCCAGAAAGACAGACAGAGATAGCCAGAAAGACAGACAGAAAGATATATACCCAAAAGGAGACAGATAGAGACAGACAGACAGAGAGACAGACAGATATATACCCAAAAGGAGGCAGACAGACGGACAGACAGACAGATACCCAGAAAAACAATGAGACACAGACAGACAGACAGACACAGAGAATTTCATGTATACGGCGTCAAGGTAACATAGAATATTTATACACAAAGATATTTTGTGATTAAGTGCTGTATTAAGATATATGCCTTGACACGGTAGACAGACAGATAGATATAGATTGGTAGGTAGGTAGGTAGGTACAGTAGGTAGGTAAGTAGGTAGATAGATATATAGATAGATAGATAAGTAGGTAGATGGATGGATGGATGGATGGATGGATAGATACATGGATGGATAGCCAGAGACAGAAACAGACGGACAGACAGGTAGGCAGAGAGAGAGAGAGAGAGAGGAGGGGGATGGAGCGAGATAAAGAAAACTGAGACGGAGGGAGGGAGGGAGGAGAGAGATGGAGGAAAGCAGATAGGATGGAGGAAACAACGGAGGTAAGGAGGTAGAAAGAGAGAGAGAGAGAGAGAGAGAGAGAGAGAGAGAGAGAGAGAGAGGAACAGGTGAAAAATAGGGAAAATGAAGAAAAATTGAAGAAAGAAGCGATGGAGGGGAGAGAAAAAGGAAGGGAGGAAAGAGGTAATATTAGGGAAGATGGATGGAGGAGGGAGGAGGGAGAGAAAGAAGGAGGGAGGGAGGGAGGGGGGAGGGAGGGAAAGGCAAAGGAACAGGAGGGCAGGAGGGAAAACGTGATCAAAATGGCGGGAGTAAGAGAAGGAGGGACGAGGTTAGGAAAGAAGAAGGATGAACGAAGGAGAGAGAGAGAGAGAGAGAGAGAGAGAGAGAGAGAAAAGGTGGTCAGGCAAGTTCCAGAAGAACTGGTTTACCGCATGACCATTTCTCTCTCTCTCTCTCTCTCTCTCTTAGATAATATTATGTCAGAATTAAATTGACCTTTCCCTGTGACATTGACTTTGATCTATTATAAAAAAAAACTACACCTCAACTTCTTGGCTGATCTTCAACCCTTCCAATTTAAGTCCACATCAGATCAAAAGTGAGTCATTTTATTCGCACAGACACACGGATCGAACTTTGACCTTTGACTAATTGTTCTGAAAACTGAACGGCTTCTTTCTATCCTGACCCTCAACCATACCACCAAGTTTGGTCTAAATCGGAGAAAAACTGTGTGGGTTGATTTTCCTAGAACAAACTCTGCCCTTTCTCTGTGAACCTGACTCTTGATATACTGATCTAAAATGCAGATGTCTTCCTTGGCTGACCCTCAACCCTTCCAAAGTTTGAAAATTGGATAAACTGTTACAGGACTAAAACACACACACACACACACACACACACACACACACACACACACACACACACGTCCACCCAACACACACACACACATCCACCCAGCACACACACACACACACACACACACACACACACACACACAAAACCCACTCATCCACCCCACACACACACACACACACAAAACCCACTCATCCACCCCACACACACACACACACACACACAACCCACTCATCCACACACCCACCCCACAAACCCACTCTCACTTCGCAAGCGCGGGTGTAACAAACCATGCCCCACCCCCACCCACAAATCCTGCCATTCCTCACTGCTTAACACCAAGAAATACTTTTATCCAGTCCTATACACGCTACCATCACTCCGCTACGCTATTTATTTGGCTTATGTGTGGGCCTCTACTCGCTGGAAAGAGTTAATCCGTTCATTTTACCTTCCTTCACATCTAGTATACTCTCTCTCTCTCTCTCTCTCTCCCCCTCTCTCTCTCTCTCTCTCTCTCTCTCTCTCTCTCCACTTTCTGACACCCACCCACCCTGACCTCTTAACCCCGCCCACACACCTCTACCTCCACCCACTCTCCTTCACGCTCCCCCACCCTACTCCACCCGACCCTTTTATACCCACTTCTTCTGTCTGTCTGTCTGTCTGTCTGTCTCTCTCTCTCTCTCTCTCTCTCTCTCTCTCGCACCCAGCCCACCCCACACACGTCTACTCTGTCCCATTCCACGCACCAGCCGTACCCTCCACCCACTATCCATCCACCCAATCCCTTCCCCTACCCTTTTCCCACCCACCTACCCAACTCCGTCCTTCAACCATCCACCAATCATTCTCCCTACTCCCACCCAATCCTCCATCCCCTCCGCCCAATCAGCTATCCATCCCCCAATCCCTCACCAATCTCCCATCCTCTGTCTTATACGCTCCCTCTAACACCCACTCCATCTCTCCACCCACCAATCCCTCTCTCCATTCCACCCCACCCCATCCCACCCACCAATCTCTCTCTGCCCTCCATTCCACCCACCCACACCTCATCCTACACTCTATCCGACCTACCCCACCGACCAGTCCCTCTCTCTACCCTCCATCCCACCCACCAACCCCTCTCTCTACCCTCCATCCCACCCACCAACCCCTCTCTCCACCCTCCATCCCACCCACCCCACTCACCAACCCCTCTCTCCACCCTCTATCCCACCCACCCCACTCACCAGTCCCTCTCTCTACCCTCCATCCCACCCACCAACCCCTCTCTCCACCCTCTATCCCACCCACCCCACTCACCAGTCCCTCTCTCTACCCTCCAACCCTCCCACCAACCCCTCTCTCCACCTTCCATCCCACCTACCGCACCCACCCCATCCACCAATCCCTCTCTCTACCCCCTATCCCACTCACCCCAACCCACCCTACATCCCACCTAGCCCACTCACCAATTTCTCTCTGCCCACCACCCACCCACCAATCTCTCTCTCTCTGCCCACCCCCTCCCACCCACCGCCCTATATGGCTTAACCTTGAGAGCACAGACGCTTGGTTACCTGTCCACTGCCCTAACCCCCTCCCCCCTCCCTCTCCCTTCACACCCCCTCCCCCCACCCTCACCCATCGCACCCCCTCCCTCTACGCTCCCCCTTTTCTCTCTTCCCCCTCCTCTCCCCCTCCCCCTTCTTCTAATCTAACCATTATTCATTCCTCTCCCTGCTTCCATTCCCTCCCTCTCTCCTTCACCTTTCTTTTTTTTTTTAACTCCCCCCATCCCTCCCCTCCCTCTTCTCCTCCTCCTCCTTCCTCCCTCTCCCAGCTTTATCCATCCCTCCTTCTTTCTCCCTCCTACCCTCCTCCTTCCTCACCCTCTCAATTTCCATCTTTCCCTTCATCTTCTTCACTCTCTCATTCCTTCTATCTTTCCTCCCTTTCTTCTTTCCTTCTTCCCTCCCCCTCCCTCCCTCACGTCCTTCATGCCATCCACCTCTCATTCTTTCATCACTTTTACTCTCTCTCTCTCTCTCTCTCACACACACACACATACACGAACGCACAAACACACACAAACACACACAAACACACACACACACACACACACACATACACACACACACACACACACACACAATCACCCCTAATTTCAATACCTGTTAGATTCGCTTGGTATTCCTCACGCAAAAACTCGCTCTGACAGGGAGAAGGAGGAGGAGGAAGAGAGAATAATGTAGTGGTGGAAAAAGAAAAGGAAGAGGTTGGGGAAAAGAAGAAAAATTAAGAAAGAAAAGAGGAAGGAAAGAGAGGAATAAACAAGAAAAATTAAGAAAAGAGGAAGAAAAGAGCAAACATGAATAATTACGAAAAGAGGAAGAAAAAAGAGGAATAAACCAGAAAAATTAAGAAAAGAGGAAGAAAAGAGAGGAGTAAACAAGAATAATTAAGAAAAGAGGAAGAAAAGAGAGAAGTAAACAAGAAACTTAAGAAAAGAGGAAGAAAAGAGAGCAGTAAACAAGAATAATTAAGAAAAGAGGAAGAAAAGAGAGAAGTAAATATGAAAAACTAAGAAAAGGGGAAGAAAAGAAAGAAGCAAACAAGAAAAATTAAGAAGGAAAAGAGGAAGAAAAGAGACGAGTAAACAAAAATAATTAAGAAAAGAGGAAGAAAAGAGTAAACAAGAAAAATTAAAAAAGAAAAGAGGAAGGAAAGAGAGGAGTAACCTTTCAACCTCTCAAATCCGATTTTTCATTTTTCAAGCGAGCGAAACGAGCGAGAACACTACACTTCAGTCAAAATTTTGGTGTGTAAAATTCTTCCCCCACAGCGTGTACAATTTCCCTGTTTACGAAGCACTAAATCTCTCTCTCTCTCTCTCTCTCTCTCATGTACCATTTTCCCTCCCCAGGTCAGAGGGTTTGAAGAAAAATAAGAAAATTATAAGAAAAATATTAGAGAAAGTTAAGAATATAAGAAAAAGGAAAAACGGAGGAAAAAGATACTCAGAAAAAAGGGAAGAAAGATGACAGAAGAGAAAGATAAGAAAAAAAATAAGTATATAAGGAGGGCGAAAAAGAAAAAAATGGAAGGAAAAAAACTAAAAATAATATACTGTACAGTAAAAGGAGAGCCAAAAAAAGGAAGGAAAAAGATACTAAAAAAAAAAATAATATATAAGGAGCGAAAACGAAAGAAAATGGAAGGAAAAATGAACTAAAATATATATATATATATAAAGAGAGCGAAAATGAAAAAAATGGTAGGAAAAAGAAACTAAAAAAAAAAAATAATAATATATACGGAGCGATAAAGAAAAAACTGAAGAAAAAAGAAACTAAAAAAAAAAATAATAATACATACGGAGCGAAAAAGAGAAAATGGAAGGAAAAAGAAACTACAGTAAAAGAAAAATAGGAAAAGAGGGAAGAGAGAAAATTAAAAAGAATAATGAAAAAGGAATACTATGAGAAGGAGGAGGCAGATCAAGAATGTGATTTAAATAGATATGGAAAAAAGGAAGAAAGAAAAACAGAACAGAAAAAGAAGGAGGGAAGAAGGGAAGACAAAACAATATGAAAGAAGACAAGAGGTGATGAAACGAACATGGAAATGGAGGAAAGAAAATGGGCTTAACCGAGGAATGAAGGCGAGAAGGACGGAAGGAAGGAAGGAAGGAGGGCAGGATGGATGGATGGATGGATGGATGGATGGAAGGAAGGAGGGAAGGAAGGAAGGAAGGAAGGAAGGATTGATTAGGGGGTTGGTTGTGAGGGAGGGAGGAGGAGAGGGAATGGTGAAGCAGGAGGAAGAACAAGAGAGAGGAGGGGTCAGAGGGAGGAAAAAGAAAAAAAAAAAAGGAAAGAAGGGAGAAAGGAGGAGGGAGAAAGGGAATGAGGGAAAGACACAGAGGAGGAGGGAAAAGGGAAGTAAATATAAGGGGAAGACAGGAAAGGAGGAATGAATGAAAGGAGAAGAAGGGAAGGAAGAAGGGGAGGGAGGAAAGAAGACAGAAGAAGAAGAATTGGGAGAGGGAGGGGAGGGGGAGGGGAGAGAGGGCAAAAAAGATGGAGCACATAATCAGTTTTTTGTCTTCCATCTTTTTTTTTTTTTCTCATTTTTTCCTGCCGGTGTATTTGCATCAGTGACCTCACCACCTCGTACTCTCAGCCACCTTGTCAAACTGGATTACTCTCGCCCTCGGTGCTGGAGATAGACGCCTTCATGTGGTGGCACCTATACCGGCCGGCTCCTCTACTCGATTATACCAATGTCCCTCGGCTCCCTCCCTGTCTATCAAAAAAGGAGGATGGCTGACTACAGGAAAAGGGCAACTTCAGCCTGCAGTTCACTGGGTTTACGTTTCAGTTGAATCGCGGACACCACCACCACCACCACCACCAACAACAACAACAACAACAACAACAACAACTTGCCGTATATGATTCCTTACATTTTGAAGAAGGTTCTGAAGCAACAGAGAGAGAGAGAGAGAGAGAGAGAGAGAGAGAGAGAGAGACAGACAGACAGACAGACAGACAGACAGAGACAGAGAGAGAGAGAGAGATTCTAACCTCAAAGTGTAGTATCGTACCCTTACCCAACTGCCACAACGAGCGATACATCACACCACACTGCCACCCTAAGGCATTAACACAAGGTCACGTTCGTAACCAGACTCATTAAGTGTTTAGCTACGGTGGCTTCCTTGCTGTATATGTTCGTTCAACGGCAGCCAGAATATATTAAAATCTGTTCACTGAGAATAGGATCGTCTGACGCTGGCCGTAACACTGTAGTCAGTGGATTAACATGACCGACTCAGTTGAATATAATCGTCTGGTGTCAGCTAGAATAAAATACTAAGAGTTCTCCTCAGCATGAGAGGGCCAAGTGGGTTAAGACACCGCCGGCATCGTCTCCAAGGATGTTACTTCCTTGAGGCAGCCACTTGGCAGCTTAGTGTTTGTGTTTGTTGTAGCCATGACTGGGGCGTTTTATATATATTTAGTCTTTCTCTCTCTTTGTCTGTCTGTCTGTCTGTCTGTCTGTCTCTCTCTCTCTCTCTCTCTCAATATACAGGACTCGTTTTACCTCCTCATTATTTTATTTGTGAGAAAATTAAGTATAAGCTAAATGTTAACTCTCTCTCTCTCTCTCTCTCTCTCTCAATATACAGGACTCGTTTTACCTCCTCATTATTTTATTTGTGAGAAAATTAAGTATAAGCTAAATGTTAACTCTCTCTCTCTCTCTCTCTCTCTCTCTCTCTCTCTCTCTCTCAATATACAGGACTCGTTTTACCTCCTCATTATTTTATTTGTGAGAAAATTAAGTATAAGCTAAATGTTAACTCTCTCTCTCTCTCTCTCTCTGTCCATGTTCTTTTCTTTTTCTGATGTATAAATAAACTGTCAAAATGTAATCTCTCTCTCTCTCTCTCTCTCTCTCTCTCTCTCTCTCTCTCTCTCTCTCATAACCCGTTCTCTGCACCTCTTTCCTCTGCATTCACCCACGACCTACTTACCACCTACCTCCTCCAGTACTTACCTACCTGCCTTCCTTACCACCTGTATGCTTTACTACTTACATTCTTACCTACCTACCTGTCTATCTACCTACTTCCTGACCTACCTACCTACCGACCTATCTATCTACCTACTTCCTGACCTACCTACCTACCGACCTATTTATCTACCTACTTCCTGACCTACCTACCTACCCACCTATCAACCTACATCCTTACCTACCTACCTACTGTACTTACCACCTGCCTAATATGAAACTAATCAACTAATTAGGTTGCCCTCCCTCCAACTCATACTCACACTCCATTTCTCTCTTCCAGCGTGAGGGTATTAAGCTGTCCTTCCTCCAACTCATACTCACACTCCAATTCTCTCCATCAGCGTGAGGGTATCAGGCTGCCCTCCCTCTAACCCATACTCACACTCCATCTCTTTCAGCGTGAGTGTATCAGCGTGCACGTGGGACAGGCGGGCGTGCAGATGGGCAACGCGTGCTGGGAACTGTACTGTCTAGAGCACGGCATCCAGCCCGACGGTACGGCCCCTTCGGATAAGTATGCCGGGGGCGCTGACGACTCCTTCAACACCTTCTTCAGCGAGACGGGATCAGGCAAGCACGTGCCCAGGGCCGTGTTTGTCGATCTGGAGCCTTCTGTCGTGGGTGAGTGAGTGAGTGTGTGTGTGTGTGTGTGTGTGTGTGTGTGTGTGTGTGTGTGTGTGTGTGTGTGTAGGGAGGGGGGAGAAGTTGGGATGTGTGTGTGTGTGTGTGTGTGTGTGTGTGTGTGTGTGTGTGTGTGTGTGTGTGTGTGTGTGTGTGTGTGTGTGTGTGTGTGTGTGTGTGTGTGTGTGTCCCTTTACACTAAAACACCTCAATATAACTTCTAATTATGGCTCTCTCTTGGCCACCCATCCTTCCAATCCTCACCCAATCCCTTCCAATCCCCAGACGAGGTGAGGATTGGCGTGTACCGCTACCTCTTCCATCCCGAGCAGCTAATCACAGGCAAGGAAGACGCCGCCAACAACTACGCACGAGGACATTACACGATTGGAAAGGAGATTGTGGATTTGGTGCTGGATCGAATCAGGAAGTTGGCGGACCAGTGTAGCGGACTGCAGGTGAGGATTAGGGATTGGGGGATTGGGATTGATAACTGGGATTTGGGATTCAGGGCTGGGGATAAGGATTGGGATTAGGGATTGGGACTGATTAGGGGTTAGGGATTGGGACTGAGAATTAGGGACTGGGATTGAGGATTTGGGGTTAGGGATTGTAACTGAGGATTAGGGGTTAGGGATTGTGACAGAATTAGGGACTGGGGATTAAGGGCTGGGATTGGGGATTAGGGGCTGGGGATAAGGGTTGGGATTGGGAATTAGGGATTGGGATTAGGGCTGGGGATAAGGATTGGGATTAGGACTGAGAATTAGGGATGGTGAATTAGAATGGGAGATTAGAGATGGAGAGAGGATTAGGAGTGGAGATTGGGGTTAGGGAGTGCGGATTAGGGATTAGATATCTGGAATTGGGCAGGGAAAGAAAGGGATTAGGGAAGGGAGGGAAAGACAGAGAGGGATTGGGGAAATGAGGGATGCGAGAATTAGGGAGAGAGAGAGAGAGAGAGAGAGAGAGAGAGAGAATAACAAAATAATAATAAAGATAATTAGTATAAAAGAACGAAAATAACTAATAAAATGAACACCAAAGGAAATTACATAATCCAGATATTTGACAGACAGATAAATAGACACAGATAGACAGATAGATAGACAGACAGACAGACAAACAGATAGATAGATAGAGATAGATAGAGAGATAGATACAACCAACAAAGCAATTAAAGCCATTAGAAAAATATCCAATTAGCATAAAAGTCTAGGTACATTAACCTCCTTATTTCAATGTGAGAAATAAAATGATGATGACGATGATAATGATGACGATTATATTTATTTACTGCATCTTCTCCCTGCCTAATCTGTGGATAAAGCAGCCCTTCTAACTAAGCTGCCAATCCTACTCCTGTCGCCTAATCCCTAGTCAACTATAAACTTTTCACGGGCTCTTTACGTCTTCCTTGATGGCTGGAAGAGTTGCAGTGATGGGAAGACAGACTACAAATGGAAGAGATAATGTATGAGACTGAAAAATTGTGAGAGACTGAAGGAGATGCAAGATTTAGGAAGATGGTAGATTGTATGAGGTGGATGATTGCAGGAGAGGCAGTGGTGTGAAAGGTAGATGGCAAGACGAGGAGATATTGTCACAAACACACACACAGTAAAAGATTCAAGATTTACTGAGATGGAAGACGTAAGAGTGACTGCACGAGAGGCGGTGGTGTGAAAGGTTGATTGCAATGAGAGCCTGCAAGAGAATTTAGGATGTTGCAAGATGAAGACCCGTATTCCCGTCGGGTAAGAGGGCTCCCTTACACCTCTTCCTTACCGATTTATTCTTGGATACGGCTGGCTAATATCGTTTTGTACGTTATTTATGCAGAGCAGGGTGATATTAGAATGATTTAAGTAGAACAGAAGAGGACGAGAAGATGTCATATGCAAAATAAATTGCTTAGGATGAGGTGTTGGGAAGCATACGTAACACCTCTTCCTTACTGGTTTAATTCTGATTCTGCCTCATTACTACATTCTTGTGTGTTGGTAATGTCATCTATGTATACATTAAACACGTATAACAGGCAAAAAGGAGGACGTTAATGGGTAGTTTGGAAAATAAACCGGTAAGGAAGAGGTGCTAGGGAGCCTCCTTACACCACAAGAATGTCGATTCGCAGAAGATGTCTCAGCTGCGAATCAGAAGTGGTTGGGAAGAAATTTTGAGCCTTTAACCACACACACACACACACACACACACACACACACACACACAGCCTAAGAAGGGAAGTGTTCTGCGGCACAGTGTGTATCCTCTAACTCCACAAAGATCCCTAACCCCTTTCAGCTCAGGCGATGGCTAAGTGTAGTAGTTAGACTGGAGTGTTAATCTGGCTAGTAACCAAGGAGATTCATTGCTACCTCCTAACTTCATGCAAACACAACTCGGGGGAGGCGGTGGCTGAATCGGTAGAGAGGCGGCCTGCAGTCCTGATGGACCCAGGTTCGAATCCCGGCTGGGGCAGGGAACAGTTTAAGGATTTGAATTTCATAAAAGCAGACTTTCCTGATCTACCAGATGACCCGCCGACATGTCGTATAAGAACCCCCGCTAATACCAATACACCAGTCCTGTATGAGACAGCCCTAGCATGTATTCAATATGGACGGTGGGTGTTAGCGCCGAAGTGGTGACATGTAGAGAGGTGTATGGTATGTAGGAGGACTACTGGGCCTTGAGAGCAGGCTGTGAAGTCTATGCCCAGAGTCGGACACATAAATATATATATATATATATATATATATATATATATATATATATATATATATATATATATATATATATAAGTTGTGAAATTAGTCCAGTTTGGTGAAACACAATGAGGTGGTTTGGCCATGTGGAGAGGATGGAGAGTGAAAGACTGACGAGGAGAATGTATGTGAGTGAGGTGGAGGGGGAGAGAGGGAGGGAGAGGCCAAGGATGAGATGGAGGGATGGAGTGGAAAGGTATATGGGAGAGAGGGACGTGAGTTGGGAGCAGGGCAGTGAAACGGCCGGGGACAGGGCAACGTGGAGGCGATTTGTTTATGGCCACCCCATATGGGATTACGGCGTCTGGCAAAAAATAGACAGACAGACATCAGATAAAAACAAATTAACTGTATATACTGGAACAAGGGTGGTAAAAGAAATATGTCACAAGATGAACGTACCTGACTTAAAATGACATGATGAAGTGTTTTACGCCATACTGGGGGGAAAAAAATTGAGGATATTTGAGTAATATGTCTGTAAGGTGACACGACCAGGTAGACCGGAGTAATTACAGAGCAGGAAGAAAAGGTGTGACAGTAATTAGATGAGCTCTGTACTTACCTGGGCGAGGAAGGTATGGCCTACGTATATTGAAGTAATCAGAGTACAGGTAGGAAAGCTGTGAGTAATTAGGAGAGCTCTGCAGACTGAAGTAATTACAGCACAGGTAGGAAAGGTGTAATTAGGAGAGCTCTGTAGGCTGAAGTAATTAGGGCACAGGTAGGAAAGGTTTAATTAGGAAAGCTCTGTAGACTGAAGTAATTAGAGCACAGGTAGGAAAGGTGTCCGAGTAATTAGGAGCTCTGTACTCACCTGAAGACACGCGGCAGGACCCACGCAGGAAGACCGAAGAAATAAGGGATGAGGTCTTTGGGTCTGGAGCCTTAATGGGACGTCGTAGGAGACCGTACAGACCTAGAAAGACAGAAGGAAAGAAAGTTGAATGGAAAGGTGAAGTGAAAGGAGAAAGAAAGGTGCACAGAAAGGAGAAAATATAGTGAACAGAAAGGTGAAAAAAAAGAAGGAAAGGTAAAAGAAAAGGTGAAGAAAAAAATAAAGGAAGAAATGAAAGTGAAAAGGTAAAATGAAATAGGAAAGAAAGGTGAAAAGTGAAAACAAAATGGAAAAGAGAGTAACACATCCCAGCACGACTCACTGCCAGTTTAACAAAATCGTCTGGTATTAGCCAGAAAGAATACCAGTTTCCACACCAGGGCAGGGTTAATGGTGATGGTATTAACACCCTCACACTCCGATAACTCACTCTTAGCTGAAGGAAATCGTCTGAAGCTGAAATAGAGTACCAGAGTTGCCCCGCCAATGAAGGGGGTGACAACGCATCACACTCGTCTCTAAAGATTCTCCAATCCCTTACCTATTGTTGCCCTCCTCAGTCTCTAAAATAATGTCTCTCCCCAATCCTTATTCTATTCTCACTCCCCAATTCCCAAATTACTGTTTCACCCCAACCCCTAATCTATCGTCACTCTCCCTATCTATCGTTTCTCCCCAGTCTCTAATCTATCGTCCCTCTACCCAATCCCTATTCTCGTCTCTCTACCCAATCCCTAATCTCTCCACATGGCTTCCTAATTTATACCATACTCATAAATCACACCAAAACATAAAAAAAAAATCCCTAATCAGTCCCCCATCCCTAATCTCTTCTCTCCCAATCCCTAATCTCTTCTCCCTCCCCAATCCCTAATCTATACTCTCCCCAATCCCTAATCTCTTCTCTCTCCCCAATCCCTAATCTATACTCTCCCCCCTGTCCCTAATTTACCGTCTTTCTCCCCAATCCCTAAAACACAATATTGTCTCTCCCCAATCCCTAATCTACTCTCTCTCTCTCTCCCCAAATCCCTAATCCCCACTCTCTCACTCCACAGGGCTTCCTAATCTTCCACTCGTTCGGAGGGGGCACAGGTTCCGGGTTTACTTCCCTGTTGATGGAGCGACTGAGTGTGGACTACGGGAAGAAGAGTAAGCTGGAGTTTGCCATATACCCGGCCCCTCAGGTGGGTATACCTCTGCTTGTTAGGGGGCAGTGTTGTGATGATGATGATGATGATGACGATGGTGGTGGTGGTGGTGGCTGTGATGATGATTGTGATGATGATGACAATAGTAGTAGAAGTAGTAGTAGCAATAATAATAACAATAATAATAATAATAGTAATGATAATAATAATAACACTCATCAAAGGTTTCTCCATACTTCCCCACTGGCCTTGGCGAAGGAGGGTGTTAAATGGATAACTGCTGTATTTACGCGGGTGTAACTATACTCCGCTCACTTCAACTAGACCTAACATTGCCCCTCTCCATTTTGACTACTGAGCTATCACAAGAGAAAAACACTGAAATATGGTGCTAGTCACGAAGAAGTGCCATGGAACGGATGCAGGGTCTTGGTACCGCCCTATTCTGCCACTGGGCTCCGGGAAATGGGTTGCAAATTGAAAAAAAAAATCTCAGCCATGTTAAAAAGAAAAAAAAAGTTGTAATATATAGGATTTGAGTTTGTGTTGTTCTGTCTCTATATTTACTTTTATCAACAAGAAGCAGAAAAAAATATGGAAGAAGGCATGAGAGGGAAGGAAGCTCTCTGACTTTCGGGGAGGAAAGAGGAAAATGAAATGCTGAAAACACTGATGGCTGGCGATTTTTTTTTTCTCATAGTGTATACGTACGCTTGATTTACTTCTTTCATTTTGACTTGGTCCAGATGTTTGTCCCTTTGGAGCTTATTTCAAGTAACTCAATGGCAAAAAGACAATACGATGGTTCTACATCCTTTCCACGGCACTTCTTCGTGAACATCATATTCTGGTATTAATCTTCTGCTACAAGTCAGCATTCATGATGGAGATGGCAATTTCTGGTCAAGTTAGAGTAAAAAGAGAATAGCATCTTATTATGGTGTTAATATAATGTTAGAACTCAGTATTTAAGTTGGAGAGATGGCAATTTTAGACCAGAGAACAGCATCTTATTATGGTGTTAATCTACTGTTAGAACTCAGTATATAAAATGGAGAGATGGCAATTTTAGACCAGGTTAAAGTGATATGGGTATAGCCACACTACCTCCCATACAGGTGGCAACGGCAGTGGTGGAGCCCTACAACTCCATCCTGACCACCCACACCACCCTGGAGCATTCGGACTGTGCCTTCATGGTGGACAACGAGGCCATATATGACATCTGCCGCAGGAACCTCGACATCGAACGCCCAACCTACACCAACCTCAATCGACTCATCGGACAGATCGTGTCTTCAATCACTGCCTCGCTGCGCTTCGACGGGGCACTCAACGTCGACCTTACTGAATTCCAGACCAACTTGGTGCCGTACCCACGCATCCATTTCCCTCTTGTGACCTACGCCCCGGTGATATCAGTGGAGAAGGCCTACCACGAACAGCTTTCCGTGGCTGAGATCACCAACGCGTGCTTCGAACCGGCAAACCAGATGGTCAAGTGTGATCCGAGACACGGTAAGTATATGGCCTGCTGTCTCCTCTTCCGTGGCGATGTGGTTCCCAAAGACGTCAACGCCGCCATCGCCTCCATCAAGACCAAACGCACCATCCAGTTCGTCGACTGGTGCCCCACGGGATTCAAGGTCGGGATCAACTACCAGCCGCCTACTGTTGTTCCGGGAGGCGATTTAGCCAAGGTGTCCCGGGCCGTCTGTATGCTCTCCAACACCACAGCCATCGCTGAGGCCTGGGCACGTCTGGACCACAAGTTCGACCTGATGTACGCCAAGAGAGCCTTCGTGCACTGGTACGTGGGGGAGGGCATGGAGGAGGGAGAGTTTACGGAGGCACGAGAGGACCTGGCCGCACTGGAGAAGGACTACGAGGAAGTTGGCATGGATTCAGCCGAGGAGGAAGTGGATGACAATGAATACTAACTGTCATCCATCCAACGCACTCAATCAAAAATCAACATGCTTTTTTGCAATCTCTTCAGTAAATGCTCTCTAAAAAAAAAAGTTGGCATGGATTCTGCGGAAGAGGAAATGGATGACAATGAATACTAATCGTCATCCATCCAATCCACTCAATCAAAAATCAACGATCTTGTGAAATTATTATTATTATTATTATTATTATTATTATTATTTTTACCATCTCTTCAGTAAATGCCCTATAAGAAAGCTGGTATGGTTACAGCCAGGGAAGACGTGGATGATAATGACTACTAATCGTCATCCATCTAATTCACTCAATCTCTTACTCAATCTCATCGGCTTCCGAGGCTCGTGCACCTCTTCTATACAAGATCTTTTTACCTGCGTGAATGAAACTGTCTCAAGTGGGAGGATTAATGGAAAAATATGTAGTGAATGTTACCAGACCTCCCACAGCCCGGGAAATGTACATAGAAATCATCTGGGGTTCACACACACACACACACACACACAGGGACTGAAGGAGTTAATTTCTTCCTTACAAGAGGGCTTTATCTTAGTGAATAATTCGCCTTGAGGTTACAAATAATATACAACACAGCACACATAAAAAAACAAACAACAGCAGAGAGCGAACGTAGTGAAGGGCTGAACACTGCTTCCTATGCGATTTATTTTTTGCATATTTCGTCTGAACCTCTTCCAATACCAGGGATTCTTGGATCCGTATGTGCACTGGTTAAGGAAGCTCCCTAACACCTTTTCCCAAGCGATTTATTTTCCTTGTTACATCTTACCATCCTAGTCTTTCTTATATAAATCCTTCAACCATGACCATATTCGGCGTAAATAACGTGCACAATTGTGAATCAGCCACCTCCAAAAATAAATCGCTATGGAAAAGGTGTCAGGGAGCTTCTTTAACTGCCATGAATACAAGCCTTGCTGAGCTTTATGGCATCGTCTGGTGGCAGCAAGAATAAAAATAAAAATAAAAATGAAAAATAATAAAAAGACCTTAACGTACAGAAGTGGTGAATGTTTTTTTTCCTGTCCTTCAGTTACCTAAATCTCAAGGGAGAGAGAGAGAGAGAGAGAGAGAGAGAGAGAGAGAGAGAGAGAGAGAGAGAAAGAAAGAGAGAGAGAGAGAGAGAGAGAGAGAGAGAGAAGGATGGTGGACTAGAGGACAAGGGCAACTTAAGTCTGCAGTCCACAGGGTTCACGTTGCAAATAAGTCTGGATCATCATCATCATCATCATCAACAACAACAACAACAACTACTACTACTATTACTACAATTACTACTACTACTGCTTCTACAACTACCACTACTACTTCTACTACGTCTGGCGTTAGCAGGGAGATAACGATAAAGATATAGGAATCTAATGCGATAAAACTGCAGTTCTTTCACCTTAACTTGGGCCAGATTTTCGTCCCGTTGCAGCTTATTTCACGCAGCTCAGTGGCAGAAAAAGACAATGCTACGGCTCTACACCCTCCCCATTGCACTTCTTCGTGACAAGCATCCTAGTCTACTGCCAATCTACTGTTAACTTGGCCCAGATTTTCGTTCTTTTGCAGCTTAATTCATGCAGTTCAATGGCAGAAAGACAATGCTACGGCTCTACACCCTCTCCACAGCACTTCTCAGTGACTAGCATCCTTTCTAGCGTTCATCTTCCTTCCATGACACTTCTTGGTGACTAGCATCGTATTCTAGTGTTAATCCATTGATATAACCCTGCTTTTAAAATGGGTCGATGGCAATTTTTAGGCCAAGTTAGGGTAAAAAGAGTATAGCACCAAAATCTATATCTATCCCCACCCTACCCCCCCCCCCAAAAAAAAAATGAAGAAATCAATAAAATAAAAATGGAAATCACGGGCAGCTCCACTCTTCCACCCCAGCTCCACCAAATCCCAACATGCATCCACATTTCAGGGACTTATATACCAATCCACCCACACTCCACCTCTCTCTCTCTCTCTCTCTCTGACTCCATAATCGATCCACGCTGCCACAGCGCTCGACATTCCACCCACGCACCAGTCCATCATCATCATCCTACACCCAAAACATTCATCATCATCATCATCATCATCATCACCCCACACCCTAAACATTCATCACCATCACCACTCTACACCCAAAACATTCATCACCATCATCATCATCATCACCCTACACCCAAAACATTCATCATCACCATCATCACCCTACATCCAAAACATTCATCATCATCATCATCACCATCACCCTACACCCTAAACATTCACCATTATCATCACCCTACACCCAAAACATTCATCATCATCATCACCCCACACCCTAAACATTCATCATCATCATCATCACCCTACACCCAAAACATTCATCATCATCATCATCACCCCACACCCTAAACATTCATCATCATCATCATCATCATCACCCTACACCCAAAACATTCATCATCATCATCACCCTACATCCAAAACATTCATCAGCATCGCACTACACCCAAAACATTCATCATCACCCTAGACCCGAAACATTCATCATCATCATCATCACCCTACACCCTAAACATTCATCATCATCATCACCACCACCCTACACCCAGAACATTCACCATCATCATCATCATCATCATCACCACCCTACACCCAGAACATTCATCATCATCATCATCATCATCATCACCCTACCCCCAAAACATTCATCACCATCATCATCATCACCCTACACCCAAAACATTCATCATCATCATCATCATCATCAACATCATCACTCTACATCCAAAAACTTACCCTAACCCAACATCCAAACATTCATCACCACCACCTTAACCCTGTTTCACACACCTGTACGTACTGTATGCAAAGACTAGGATGCAGTGAGAGAGAGAGAGAGAGAGAGAGAGAGAGAGAGAATCTATTTACCTCACGGGAGATGTAACCCATAAAAATAAAAAATCATGTCAAGGGAGGTCAAGATGGCGGCCAGGTATTTTTGGACAGGTAATGGGTGTGTAAAAATAATCACAGGTAAATGGGCTTATTTTTGAGATTTGGGCGGCGGTTCCAATAATGGCGGGTGGGTGGACGAGGTGTTTTGAAAAGCACACAATGGTTGGCTAAAATTAAACCTTGTCAACGGTGTTATTATTATTAAAACTTCCCACGTCCTGCTGGCAACGTTTACCATCTTGTCAATACTACTGTTTTAAAATTACGATACTTCAAAGGCTATCTGACCCAGAGCCTTCAAACTTGGTCAACTTAGTCGGACAGCTGTCTGCTTCTTTTGGCTAAATATTGTGGAAATCCGTTAACTGCATCTCCAGATATTATCCGCAACACTGAAAAGTCAGTCAGCCACGCTATCTCAAGAACCGTTTAAGCTTGGAGGCTGAAATTTTACTAAGTATTGCCTTAAGGTGGACGCAGTGCTGAAAAGAGCGTGGTTCTAATCGGCTGATTATTCTCTGAGATCGCCTGGGGTCAAAAATTGGGACTTTTCCGGATATCACCTAATTTTCCATGAAGGATTAAAGCTAGAGCCACCAACCTTGGTGGACTTATAGATTGTGATACCCTAAGGTGACACCAACAAGATCAGTGACCTTGACCTCAAGATCCCTTTACAGCTCGACTTCAAGTAGGCAATGCCTGTGGAAAACCTTTTTTCATCAACATTTCCTAGGACAATTTTGCGGTGTTCTAGTTACTGTTATTATTATTACAGTTTGCTTCGGATACTACTACTACTGCTATTATTATCATTAGTACTATTATCATTAACTCGAACGGATGGGTATATGTGAAGCTACAGTACGTGGTGGAAACCTTTTGGCCTATCAGATGAAGCCAGGATTTCGTGGGCTTGAATGATGACTGAATGGAAGCGTGACCCATTGAATTACGTAAACTTTGGCTATCCCGACACTGCTACTCCTCATCCCGCCCTAGGGTGGGAAAGGAGGTCCAGATAGTGATGATGATGAAGAATATCAATTGCTAATGATAATGATACTAACACTACAGTTACTACTATTACTTCTACTACTACTATTACTACTACTACTACTATCACGATCATCATCATCATCATCATTATTATTATTATTATTATTATTATTGTTATTGTTATTATTGATACTGCGTGATGCTTTACACCTCCTGGGAGACGCCTCGGCTCATTTTACATTAACCTGACCTAAAAATTGGCATCTCCCTAGTCTGACTGCTGAATTAGAACAGATGAACACTAGAATATGAGGCTAGTCACGAAGAAGTGCTATGGAGAGGACGCAGAACCGTAGCACTGTCTTTTTCTGGCAACGAGATAAGTGAAACAGATAACACAGACAAGGATAACACTATGAACAATATAAGGTGATAAGCGTGATGCAGTGGACGTTAATCTATTAGCTCCATGGTAAGGAAGCTCCCTAATACCTCTTCCTTAGCGATTTATTTTTGGGTATATCTGATTAATATCCTTTTAAACGTAATTTAAGCAGAGTATGGCGACACTGGAAGGGTTAATGTAACACGGAAAAGGACGGTAAGGTGTAATAAACAAAATAAATCGCTTAGGAAAAGGTGTTACGGACCACAGCTAACCATGACTTTCCTTCCATGGCGTCTTTTTATTTACAAGAAATAAATTTATTCGAGCGTAGGAGTCTTGTGGCAGATCTGATTGAAGCAGGTGGTTTATTTTATTTTTATTTTATTTTATTTTTTGTTTTTATTTTTGAGGACGTGATAATATGGTGGTTGATATGTAGCTTACAGGTGGGGTGGTGAATCTCTCTCTCTCTCTCTCTCTCTCTCTCTCTCTCTCTCTCTCATGTACATGGTATGAAAATGAATTAAGACACAGGTGATGAAAGTGGAAGGACAGGAAGACCTAGTGACTGTGTGTGTGTGTGTGTGTGTGTGTGTGTGTGTGTGTGTGTGTGTGTGTGTGTGTTTTACAGCAGGAAGCAGAAACAAAAACACTTCCCACCACACATCCTATAAATATGAGTCACACAGTTCATTGTTTCAGCCCATGACTCATCCCACCTTTGTAATATCATCTTGAATTACCCCGTCCACAAAGAAACAAGAAAGAAAAAACAAAGAAACAAGAAGCGAGCAACAAATAAACAAGAAGCAACAAAGAAACATGAAACGAACAACAAACAAGAAACAAACAACAAGGAAACAAGAAAAAAAAACTATCCAACACCACACAAAATATCTCAGCAACGGGTCTTGAATTTGGCTCTTATCTTGTTTTTGTTTTTTCTTGGAGGGAACAGTTTGCGGGCTCCTGGTCTTTGGTTCCTTCTTCCTTGCATTAAAAAAAAAAAACTCCCCCACCTAACACAACAATTCACAAACACAAACACACAACAACACAGTCACCCATAAGAAAAAAAACCCTCCCCCACCTAACACAACAATTCACAAACACAAACACACAACAACACAGTCACCCATAAGAAAAAAAACCCTCCCCCACCTAACACAACAATTCACAAGCCCACATTAACACAGCCACCCAAAATCTTCATCCAAACAGCATCCTTCATGAACGTCCACTAGACATACATCCTTCCATACACCCCTCACAAACCACCCTACCCAGAGAGACAGTACACCCAACCAGACTGCACTGCGGCCACCACCCTTCCCTGCTACAAGACCAACACAAAATACAACTCACAAACAATCCGCTTCGCCCATACTCCAGCCCTCACACACCACACCACTTACTCATTACAACAACAACAACAAGACGAGGAGGAGGAGGAGGAGGAGGAGGAGGAGGAAGAGGAAGAGGAAGAGGAAGAGGAAGAGGAGGAGGAGGAAAATATAAGGTGTGATGACGGAAAAGAAAATTGCAAAGAGGTAACAACTGTGAGTGGTTCAGATATGTGTTAACCAGCTTGTATGCATGGGCGGGAGACAGTGGGTTTAAAATACAAAAGGAAGTTGTAGGTGACGCGGAACAAGTGAGTCAGAAGGATAGAAGGAGTGAGAAGAGTGGAAGGCCGAACGTATGTAAGGAGCAGGTTTAAATGCGAAGGAGAAGTGGAGAGAATGGATGAGGGTGGGTGGAGAAGAGTGGAAGGCCAGGTGTAGATGAGTTTGGCAGGAGAAGTGGAGAGAATGGATGAGGGTGGGTGAAGCGAGAAGAGTGGAAGGCCTGGTGTAGATAAAACTGGCATGAGAAGTGGAGAGAATGAATGAGGGTGGGTGGAGTGAGAAGAGTGGAGAGTCAGGAGAGCGGAAGGAGTGGAGTTAAATGGGGAGGACAGGTGGAGAGGATGGATCAGGGTGGGTTGGGGATGTGAGAGGAGTGGAAAGATATGAAGCTGATAGTGATGACGAGAGTAACACTGATAATGGTGATGATGAGTGATGAAGACAGTGGTTTATGATAATGATGATGATAATGATGATGATAATGATGATGATTAATGATGATGATGATGATGTACTGTCGCTATGTTACGCGTCACCTTTGTTACGGTTAGGCAGTGGGTGCGTAACAGCTGTCCTGCCTTCTTATTGAGTTAGGCGGGCTCAAAGGCAGTGACGTAATCCATGACGCCACTACCTCCTGACGTCACTCTCCATACTCAATAAAACAGTGTGTGTGTGTGTGTGTGTGTGTGTGTGTGTGTGTGTGTGTGTGTGTGTGTGTGTGTGTGTGTGTGTGTGTGTGTGTGTAACGTCTACGTATGTAGTATGTATGTATGTAGTTTGTATATATGTATGTTTGTGTGTGTGTGTGTGTGTGTGTGTGTGTGTAACGTGTACGTATGTACAATGTACCGGTATGTATGAAGTTTGTATGTATGTATGCTTTTGTGTGTGTGTGTGTGTGTGTGTGTGTGTGTGTGTGTGTGTGTGTGTGTGTGTGTGTGTGTGTGTGTGTGTGTGTGTGTGTGTGTGTGTACACAAATGGCAGGCTACTTCGTTAGGTATGGTGCCTACAAAACACACACGCTTGTGAAGGGGAGGGGGGGGAGGACAAACCTACGCAGTTTCTGGCCAAGTGTAGTCAGACTGAGAGGGTTAATTTGACTAGAAACCAAGGAGATTCATTCCTACCCCATAACTTTGGCCCACTGAATTTACATGTTTGACCTTTGACACGCTTGACCTTTGACATGCTTGACCTTTGATGTGCTTGACTTTTGACACGTGCTTGACCTGTGAAGTGCTTGACCTTCGACACATACTTGACCTTTGACATGTGGTTGACCTTTGGCACGTGCTTGACCTTTGACACGTGCTTGACCTTTAACATAGTTGACCATTGACATGTGCTTGACCTCTGACATAGCTGACCTTTGACACATGCTTGACCTTTGGCACGTGCTTGACCTTTGACACGTGCTTGACCTTTGACACATGCTTGACCTTTGACACATGCTTAACGTATATTTAAAACAGTTCAGCCTAAACTACTCTGCACTTTCAAAGGAGTACAAAGGAAAAGAGTAAAGGTAAAGGTAGGGACAGACATCTTGGGGCGCTAAGAAACTGTACTCATTTCCGTAACTTAGGCCTTTGATTCTGTGGCAAGCTTTTCATCCAATATCCTTGCAACTGTGCTCATCTCGGTAACTTAGGCCTTTGATCCTGTGGCAAGCTTTTCATCCAATATCCTAAAATACAAGGCCACTGCATCATCCACATTAAGTACCACCCTCAGTACTCATTTTTCCTACCAACCTACAAAAGATGGCTGGACACCTGAGTGGAGTAGCCAGCTGCCCGCACCAGCATCTCTACTACTGCAGCTGGTTCCATGGAAGACACACAGTAATACACCTGTTTGCCCTTTCGAACTCCCCCCCCCACCCACCCAACAAAGTAAGGTATGACTAAGTAACTATTCTCGTGTAACGCTAACTTGGCCTAAAACTGCCATCTCTTCATCTAGGTGAGCTGAATCCATAAATTAACACTTGACTATGGTGCTAATCACGAAGAAGTGTTACGGAAAGCAAGTGGAGCTGCAGCATCGTCATTTTCTGCCAATGAGTTAAATACTCTACACAAGGACGAAGAACTGAGCCAAGTTAAAGTGAAAGAACTAGATAAACGAACCATATAAGGGAAAATTTTTAATATGAATGGCGTCACTATAGGAAATAACAACCCCCCCCCTGCCCCTCCCCCCTCGAAAAAAAAAAGTGTGAGGATGACTTAGTGTGATTTCTTACCTACGTGGCAATGGAAGTGTGTGCGTCAGTATGCGTAACTTCAGCCTTTGTTCTTGTCAGAGGTGGTGTGACGCTGGGTGGTGTGACGCAAAAGGGAAATTATTATTATCACTCGTGTTTTGTGTTATGGTGAGCGTGCTACTTTGTTGAAGCGATTTTTGTATAACACTTCACTTGACTAGATAAACATACACTTGTTTTCTGCACGTACACTCACACACATAAATACAGTACACACACACATACATATACAATACACACACACACACACACACACACATAAATACAGTACACACACACACATATATATATATACAATACACACACACACACACATATATATATATATACAATACACACACACACACACACACACACACACACACTGAAATCAATCTGAAAGGCCTAACTGGACATGTAGTAGCACTGACGAACATAACTTTACTCCTTTCACTTTAGGTTGGCCCAGATTTTCGTCCTTTTAGAGTTTATCTCGCATAACATATTGGCTGAAGAACAAATTACTACGGCTATACATTCTTTCCACAGCACTTCATCGTGACTAGCACCATATCCTAGTGCTAATCTATTCTTACAATTCAGAACTCAAGATGGAGAGATGTCAATTTTAGGCCTAGTTCGAGTAAAATGAGTATAACAATGCCCATTCATGTCAAATTTTTTAGAATAAGGTAATTTTGAAGCTCTAAATCCCTTGCACAGCACTTCTTCGTGACTAGCATCATATCCTAGTGTTAACCCATTATTACAAGTCAGCATTCAAGATTGAGGGATGGCAGTTTTAGGCCAAGCTAGAGTGAAATGAGTATAGCAAGGTTTACTCACGTTTAATTCACCATATTTTTCATCCCTCGCTTTAAATCACGCTCAGTGTTGGAGAGGGACGCCTTCACGTGGTGGCACCGATGTATGGGTGGTGGAGCTGCCCAGTGATACAAACGTCCCTCAACCCCCTCCCGATTCCCCGCCAAAAGGGACTGGTGGACTGCACTCAGTGATGACGCCACGCAGAGAATACGTGGGTAGAATCCTTTACCCGGGGTGGAGTTAATAATGCAGTATTCTCAGTGTGTGTTCCGTCAGGGCGACTATTATGACGTAGCCTAACATAGGGAGGGAGGGAGGGAGGGAGGGAGGGGGATGAGGGAGCGGATAGGTAAGTGGGAGAGACAAGGAAGAGGGTAAAAGGACGAGGAATGAGGTGCAAAAAAGGGATGGGGAGGGGAGTGATGAGCTGATGGGAAGATGAGAGAGAGGAGGGAAATGGGATGGAAGAAGGAAGGAGGAAGGGGTGGGTGGAAGGAAGGAAAGAAGGAAAGATAAAGGTGAGGAGAGGGGTGGAGAGGAGAGGGAGAGGGATGACGTGGGGATGAGATGGAGGAAGATGGGACAAGGGTGGGGAGAACAGAAAAAAATGGGGAATGGGAGAGGAAAGAGAGGAAGAAGTGAGAGGGAGAGGAAGGGGGAGGTGAAGGGAGAAAGCGAAGAGAGGGAGTGAAGGGAAGGAAGGAGGGGGAGGGAGAAAGGATGAGAGGAAGGAAGGAGCAGGGATGGGGGAAGAGGAGAAGGTAGGGAACAGAAAAGGGCGGGGGGAAGGTACAGGAGAAAGAGGGGTTGGTGAGGGGAACGGAGGAGGAGGAAGAGGAGAGGGGAAGGGGAGGACAGAATAAAAGAGTGGAGGGGGGGAGGGGCTGGATGGGAGGGAGTAAGAGCAGAGAGGGGAGGGAAAGGGAAAGGTGGATGGGAAGTGGGAAGGAAGGGAGGAAAGGAAGAGGGAAGGGAAGGCGGAAGGGGAGGGTGGGAATGGACAGAGCGAGGGGAAGAGGGAAAGGAAGGGGGAGGGGGAGAAAGAAGGGAAGGGGAGATGAAAGGGGGAAGGGAGAGTAAAGGAAAGGAAGAAGGGAAGGGGAGAGGGAAAGGAAGGAGGAGGGGAAGGCAGAAAGGAAGGAGTTAGAGAGGAGGGAACGATTTCTCTCTCGTATCCCCATACACATTTGGTAATATCTCTCGTACGGAAGGGGCTAATATTACCTTGTACTGGGGCAATCCCTACTCATTAACAACCCCTCCTCCCACCACACACCACCCTCCCTCATATACTCTCTTGTCTCATCTCAATATTTCATTCACTCTGGCTAATATTTTCATCCTTTTCCAGATAACCTCACGTAGCTCAAAGGCAGGGGTGATACTACGGCCCTGCATCCTATCCACGGCACTTCTTCGTGACTAGTGCCATATTCTAGGGCTAATATATTGTTAAAACTCAGCACTCAAGATGGAGGGATGGCAATATTACGCCTATTTAAAGTTTTTTTTTTTTTTTTTTTTTTGGGGGGGGGGGTTTAACCTTTCTTTCCATCATTATTTCATGACATTTTTATCCCTGTTCAGTAACGACCTCTCTCTCTCTCTCTCTCTCTCTCTCTCTCTCTCTCTCCGCCTCGTATGTCCTAAACACATTCACATACTCATATCACAAGTATACATAATATGGCGAACACACACACACACACACACACACACACACACACACACACACACTGGCGTCACGTTTATCGCCATTACGTCACATACACACGGGAATGCAGGGTTTTGTTACACACACACACACACACACACACACAAACACAACTTCACATTACTCACATACGAACTATGACATCCAGTCACGCACATACGACTACATCGAGATTTACGCACATAAGAATGCACACACAGGAATGCATGGTTTAGTTACCAAGGGTCTATATACACACACACACACACACACACACACACGAGAGAGAGAGAGAGAGAGAGAGAGAGAGAGTGAGAGAGAGTTAAAACAAACACACACACACACACACACACACGTCATGATCACCTCCAGGAAAGTAAACATTTACGTGCGTCTCTCTCTCTCTCTCTCTCTCTCTCTCATTTTCTTTTCTCTCCTCCATCTTCTTCCTTCGTTATGTTCTCTGCTTGTCTGTCTGTCTGTATCTGTCCGCCTCTCTCTCTCTCTCTCTCTCTCATTTTCTTTTCTCTCCTCCATCTTCTTCCTTCGTTATGTTCTCTGCTTGTCTGTCTGTCTGTATCTGTCCGCCTCTCTCTATCTCTCTCTCTCTACGGGAATGAACCTAAAAATTACCCTTCTCTCTCTCTCTCTTTCACTCTACGGGAACGAACCTAAAGATTTCCCTTCTACCCCCCTTCTCTCTCTCTCTCTCTCTCCCTGCAACCTCCAGACGATTTCATTCAGCTGAGGGGCCATTTACCCTCAGACGGTTAGTGAAGGCTGTATTTAACCTCTGTAATGCTAAAAAAAACTCTCTGACTGAATAAAATCGTCTGGAGAGGGGAACAATACACTGAGAAGCGACTGCCGTGTGGTGGTGGTGGTGGTAGTAGTAGCAGTAATGGTGGTGGTGGCGGCGTTATTATTATTATTATTAGCAGTAGTAGTAGTAGTAGTAGTACGGTAGTAGTAGTGGTGCTGGTGCTGGTGGTGATGGTGGTGGTGGTGGTAGTAGTAGTAGTAGCAGTAATGGTGGTGGTGGCGGCGTTATTATTATTAGTAGTAGCAGTAGTAGTAGTAGTAGTAGTACGGTAGTAGTAGTGGTGGTGGTGGTGGTGGTAGTAGTAGTAGTAGTAGTAGGAGTACCAGTAGTGGTGGTGGTGGTGGTAGTTGTAATAGTAGCAGGGGTAGTAGTACTGTAGTAATAGTAGTAGTAGTAGTAACAGTAATAGCAGTGGTGGTAGTAGTAGTAGTAACAGTAATAGCAGTGGTGGTGGTGGTGGTGGTGGTTGTAGTAGTAGTAGTAGTAGTAGAAGTAGTAGTAGTAGTACAAGTAGTAACAGTAATAGCAGTGGTGGTGGTGGTGGTAGTGGTAGTAGTAGTAGTAGTAGTAACAGTATAGCAGTGGTGGTGGTGGTGGTAGTAGTAGTAGTAGTAGTAGTAGTAGTAGTGGTAGTGGTAGTAATAGCAGTAGTAGTAGTAATAGTAGTAGTAGTGGTAATAGTAGAGGTAGTAGTAGTAGTAGCAGTAGTAGTAGTAGTAGCAGTGGTGGTGGTGGTGGTTGTAGTAGTGGTAGTAATAGCAGTAGTAGTAGTAATAGTAGCGGTAGTAGTAGTAGTAGTAGTAGTAGTAGTAGGGGTCCTAAGTCACATGAAGGTGAACCCAGTGGACTGCAGGCTGAAGTAACCCTCCTCCTGCAGTCC
>NC_136995.1:13323776-13326276 GCF_032717465.1 Coenobita brevimanus
AGAGAGAGAGAGAGAGAGAGAGGGAGGGAGGGAGGGAGGGAGGGAGAGAGAGAGAGAGAGAGAGAGAGAGAGAAGGGAGAGAGAGAGAGAGAGAGAGAGAGAGAGAGAGAGAGAGAGAGAGAGAGAGAATTTCAACCAACCTACTCGACCCATCTACCTAAAGAATTTCAGGCCTTAGAGACGGTCAGGTCATGTACTTTATATTTTGACACCCGCGCCAGCGAAGCAAGCGCGGGGTATTGTTTTCTGTAGCTTGTGTGTGTGTGTGTGTGTGTGTGTGTGTGTGTGTGTGTGTGTGTGTGTGTGTGTGTGTGTGTGTGTGTGTACAAAGCTTTGGTCCGATTTTGTCCGAACTTGGAGAAAAGATTGAAGCTCAGCCAAGGAGTAAACTTAATGACCGAGAACAACAGGTCAAAAGTAAAAGGTCATAGGAAAAGGTCAAAGGTCAAGGGGCAAAATTAGGTCAGAGAGGATCAAATATTCAGCTTATAAAAAAAATCTTATACGACCTGGATTAAACTTGTGGGACGATTGAGGTCAGACAAGGATTGAGGAGACATCATTTTCAGAACAACAGGTCAAAGGTCACAGAAAAAGGTGACCTGAAACAGTTTAGACCACATTTAGACCAAAGTTTCCGGAAGTGTTAGGGGTCAGGCAAGAACGACGTAATTCGGTTTGGAGGGCAATCGGTAGGTCAACATCTCCACACAGACAGGGCATAACCCGGAACTGAACCCACGCCCTTTTAACAAGCAGAAAGTCTCTAACACCCCCCTCCCCACACACACACACACAAACTACCACCTCCACACACTACCTCCAACCTTACCCCACCCCAAAAACACTACCCCCAACCCCACCTCACTCCATACACACTACCCCACCCTATCCCATCCCAAATACACTACCCCGTCCCAACCCCCACACACTATCCTAATCCCACCCCACCCCACCCCACCCTACCCCCCACACACAAACCCCCACATACACCCCCCCCACACACACAAACCCCCACACACCACCCGACCCCATCCCATCCCACACACACACTATCCCCCACACACCACCCGACTCCATCCCACCCCACAACCCACACACACTATCCCCCCAACACCACCCGACCCCATCCCACCCCACAACCCACACACACACTATCCCCTACCCCACCCGACCCCATCCCACCCCACAACCCACACACACATTATCCCCTACCCCACCCGACCCCATCCCACCCCACAACCCACACACACACTATCCCCTACCCCACCCGACCCCATCCCACCCCACAACCCACACACACACTATCCCCTACCCCACCCGACCCCATCCCAGCCCACAACTCAAACACACAAACAGTTAAGTCTGCAAAATCAGGCTGTCTGAGGACGTCTATTGAATCTGAATACTGACGCAATTTCCAGCACAAAATAAACGATAAATGATAAGTATATAAACAGAATAAACGAAAGGGTAATGAGACAGCCAGAAGGTGTGTGTGTGGCCTTTGAAGTGTGTGATAATTATCCAAAAGGGCAAATTTAGATCAAAGCTGACGAGGAGAGGCACGGAATTAGCCTGACTTTGGATTTTCACTGCGAACTTAACTGGAGGAGTTCTTAAGTGGTCTGTATTTTGATCCTCACAGCACATCCCAAATGCAGAACATCTCAAGTGGTTTTGGTTTTGATTCTCACAGCACAACCCGAATGCAGAACATCTCAAGTGGTTTGTATTTTGATTCTCACAGCATTACCCACGTGGAGGAGCTCTGAAGTGTTTATAGTTCGATTTTCGCAGCCTAACCCCGGTGAAATATTTCTTAATGACTCTACAGTGCCTTTGTCTTGATCTTCACAGCATAACCCAAGTGCACCAGCTCTTCAGTGTCATTTATTTTGATTCTCACAGCAACGAACTCACCTGAAAGTTTTATTCATATCTTCCTATTTCTGTTGGTTTATATTTTGGGGAGGAGGTTGATCGCCCTAAGAATCATTGGGGGGAAGGCCAGGCTCCCCATATATCGCCTTACGGATTAAGTCCTTTGTGCAACCTGTACTAGGACACCAAAGCCATATCATCTCTTTCACTACTTATGAAAATTTTATATTTGGTGAGGGGAGACTGACCCCCCTTGAAAATAATGGTGGAAAACTTTATATAGTGGAAGACATTATCAAGTAACCAGCCGAACTGACCTAGGATGTCTCGTCGAAATCCACTGGCTCGCTTTCCCCTATTTCTTATCGTTTTTATTTCTTGGAAGAAGCTGTCCCCCCCCCTCCCCAAGAATCACTGGGGGGGGGTTATGCTCCCCAACAATCGTATGGTGAATGAAAGTCCACTGTACAAAATGCACTAAAATACCACAGCCACATCTGCCCCCCCCCCCCCTTCCATTATTTCTGAGAATTGTTTGGTGAGGGAGAGCTGACCCCCCCCCCTAAAAATCATGCTTTGGAGACCGTGTATAGTGGAAAACATTACAGGTGACCAG
>NC_136995.1:13331276-13333776 GCF_032717465.1 Coenobita brevimanus
ACACACACACACACACACACAATCAGGGAGGGAGAGGGGTTTGTGTGTGTGTGTGTGTGTGTGTGTGTGTGTGTGTGTGTGTGTGTGTGTGTGTGTGTGTGTGTGTGTGTGTGTGTGTCTCCTCCCTCACCTTCACACACACACACTTCTCCCCCTCTCCCAACTCCCCCACACAAACATTCTTCCACTCCCTCTCGTATTATTATCTCTACCCCTCTTGCCCCTCTCCCTCCCTCCACACACACACACACACACACACACACACACACACACACACACACACACACACACACACAACCCTTCCCCATCTGCTCCCAATATTACACATACATACACTTCTCCCACACTTTCTACCCACATAACCCTTCTCTCTCTCTCTCTCTCTCTCTCTCTCTCTCTCCTGCTCCTCGCAAACACACTTGTATGCACACACACACACACACACACACACACACACACACACACACACACAAAGCAATACACACGAACAAACTCAGATACTAGTAAACACACACATACACAAGCACATATACGTACATACACACACATGAACAAACTCCAAGAAGAGTATACACACACATACACAAACACACATACAAAAATATACACACACACTCAAATACGAGAATGCACACACACACACACACAAACACACACACATCTCCCCACACAAAATCCCTCCTTCTCCCCTCCCTCCCCCGCCCATCCCACACCACCCACTACCCAACAGAATCTCATCTACCTGCCCTATAAATACCTGTGTGCCTAATTAGCTACGTGACACCTGCATTACCTGGAAATAGACTAAGTAGGTCTAGAGTCGAAGGTGTGGGGTGTACTGAAATAGGTGTGGGTATTTTTGGAAAGGTGTGAGAGTGATGGATTGGGGTGTTTTGGTATTTTTGGGATGGGTGGGGGGATGGGGAGGGGTGAGGGGAAGGGGAGGGGTTGGTGGGGGACATGGAGGGATGGGTGAGTAGGGGGAAGGGGAGGGGAGGGTGAGTAGGGGGAAGGGAGGGGAGGAAGAGAGAGGAGAGTGGGTTGGGGTAAGGGAGGGATGGGTGGGGGGATAGGGAGAAGTTAACCTCCTTCAGAACAAAAGGGGGGGAGGAAATGGGGGGTGGAGGTAGTGGTGGGGGAATGGAAGGGGTGGGTGGGTCGAAGTATGGAGGCTATTACCCCTACACTACAACAGACTATCACTACTGTGGGGGTGAATGGGGGAAGGAGTGGGGGTAGGGATAGGAGGATGATATGGTGTGGGATGGGGGTGAATTGGGATGGGGGTATGGGTGAGGGTATGTGGATGGATGTAGGGGGTGGGTGTGGATAGATGTAGGGGTGTGGGATGTGACTGGGTGTAGGGGTGTGGTTGTGTAGGGTGTGGGGGGTGGGATGTGTGTAGGGGGCAGGCGTGAGGTGGGGTGGGAGAGGTGCCAGGCAGGAATACGTCAACCTCTTCCTTACAACAGGTCTCCTCTGTATCAAACTAAGCATTACAATGAACATTCTACTGAGAGGGAGAGTGATAGTCAAAATAACCCATCCCCAAGCTGGACACGTACGAATCGCGAAGAGATGAGAATACTGGTGTGTTGTATGGACTATATCAGTGAGGCGGAGTAACACACACATACTTCGTACATGCATACGTAATTCACCGGGTCGGTCAGGATCACTTGAAGGTCGTGATGGTCGGTTTTTACCATCCCGGAAGGGAGCTGAGAGCTCATATAGTCCGATCTAAGGGCAAGGCTGTGACCTTCACACACGCACACACCCGTCCCCTTGCTCAAGGGGGACAGTAACCACCCACTTCGTCAGTGAAGCTTTTCGCAACCTGAGCGAGGCGCGAACTCCCGTCCACCAGTTGGCAAGCGGGAACGTTACCACTGCACCAGATATGTGTGTGTGTGTGTGTGTGTGTGTGTGTGTGTGTGTGTGTGTGTGTGTGTGTGTGTGTGTGTGTATGTGTGTGTTTTTATGCGAGGAAGAAGGAACCAAAGGCCATGAGCCAGCAGTAACAGTTCCCTCCAAGAGAAAAACAAAATACAATAGAGAGCCAAATTCAAGATCCGATCATTTTGAGATGCCTGGACACACTGCGTTTGAAAGACTGGAGATCATAGTGTGTGTGTGTGTGTGTGTGTGTGTGTGTGTGTGTGTGTGTGTGTGTGTGTGTGTGAACCATTTTCTTTATTTCCTACGACTCGAGCTGTATCTCCCAAAATTGTCACAAAGGTAGGTAAGTATATTGGTGTTAATAAGCAACCACGTCTCCCTCAAAGCAGTCAAATCGTCAGGTGTGGCAATAATTAAGTGATTGTACTAAAAAGGTACTATTTTACAAGACTCAGTCAAAGTCTCTCGCGGCCCTCTAACCTGATTACAATTGTGTCTTTAGAGGTGTTGAAATAAAGGCTAAGTGAACTATAGGCAGGTGTTAAGCTCCTTGTTGTGTGTGTGTGTGTGTGTGTGTGTGTGTGTGTGTGTGTGTGTG
>NC_136995.1:13336276-13373776 GCF_032717465.1 Coenobita brevimanus
ACCGTCTGGTGTGGACAAGAATTAAACGGTATGAAAATTCTCTCTCTCTCTCTCTCTCACTCTCTCTCGCACCTTCATCTCCTAGGCTATCACTACTTCAGCCGCCACTGATCCACACAGTATCGCCATGCATCCCTCCTCGATCACGATGGCCGCGTAGCACCCGTCTGGCCACGCACTCTCACGGGGACAGGTCAACATGTCACCTACCATGGCCAATCTGAACAGTTTCTTATTCATTTACAATAGACTCAGAGGAAGGGTTGAGGGTCAGGCAAGAAGGAAAAGGTCAGAGGTCAAGGTCAAATGTCCAGGTCACAGGGTTAGTTCTAGTTCGATCCCTGTGCCCGGGGGTCGTCTTCTCGTCGGTTAAGTATGCTTCCTAACACTTCTTCCTAAGCGATTTATTTTTGGGAAAGGGTGTTAATATCCCTATGTACGTTAATTGTGCGGAGGATGGCGATACTGGAGGGATTTACGTAGCTCAGTAAGGTTTAATACAAGAAATAAATAGGAAAAGTTGTTACGAAGCCTCCTCAGCCGACGAGAATACGGCCTGTGTGAATAACTAATACAATTTTGATCTGATTTAGACCACACATGGTAGAAGGGTTGGGGATCAGCCAAGGGAGTTAACTTTTTTTCAGAAGTTAAGTCAAAGGTCGAGGTCACATTTTAAGGTCAACAGTAAGAGTTATTGCTATATCTCCATAATACTTTGTGGAAATGTTAAGGGTCAGGAGAGATGGACGTAATGAGACGGCTCGGTTGAACGTGAGGTGAAAATCGAACCTGATATTTAAATGTCCAAAGAATCGACCTGTTTAAATGTCCGGCCTTTAAACCCACTGGCGGACGCGGGTATGGCACACACTCTGACTCCCCCGTGCTGGAAGACTGTATTAAGCGTGAGTCTCCTTGTACTGAGCTGGTGAAGGACGGTAAGTACAGTTGGTAGGTAGGTAGGATGGTAGGTAAGTAAACAGGTAGGTGGGTACGTTAAGTAGGTAGATAGGTAGGTAGAGATGTGTAGACAGGTAAGCAGGTAGGAAGGGAGGTGTAAACAGGTAGGCAGGCGGGTGGAAAGGATATGTGCAGGTAGGTAGGCTGGCAGAGTAAGGGTAGATTAAGGCAGAAAGGAGATATAGAGATAAAGATAGATAGATAGATAGATAGATAGATAGAGAGAGAGAGAGAGAGAGAGGGGGGGGTAGTAGGTTGGTAGGCAGGAAAAGTAATGTGTAGGTAAGACGGTAGGAAGATAGGTAGATAGGAAGAGAGATGTGTAAATAGGTAGATAAGAATGTATGGCTGGATAGGTAGGTAAGTAGACAGACAGGTAAGTAGGTAGGCAACAGGTGGGTAAGTAGAACGGTTGGAGAGGACAGAGTAGGTAGGAAACTAGAGATGTCTGGAGGATGGAGGAAAAGTGGAAAAAATTAAGACTAACAAGGAGAGGTTGGAGAGAAAAGATGAAGGCGGGAGGAAAGATGAAAATATGAATAAATAAGGAAAAATAAATGAGTGGAGGGAAAAGATAACGGCTGGAGAGAAATACGAAAATTAGAGGAGAAAGATAATTTGAGGAGATGAAACTTGGAGGAAAGAAGGAAAGTGGAGGAAAGAAGACACTTGGAGGAAAAAGAAGAATGTGGAAAATAGAAAAGTACTCTTCTCTTTCTCATCCAATTTCTCTCTCCCCACTTCTCTCTCTCTCTCTCTCTCTCTCTCTCTCTCTCTCTCTCTCTCTCTCTCTCTCTCCCTGCGTCATCCCTCTCTTTCTCCTTCCTCCCCACTCTCTTTCTACTCTCCCTCTCTTTCTCTCTAGATTTGCACCCAACGTCCTTCAAACGCTTAGAGAGAGAGAGAGAGAGAGAGAGAGAGAGAGAGAGAGAGAGAGAGAGAGAAATGGGGAATAAGAAAAATAATGGGGTGGAGAGAGAGAGAGAGAGAGAGAGAGAGAGAGAGAGAGAGACGGGGGCTGGGGTAGGGGGTGGGCAAAGGGATGGGGGGAAACGGAGAGAGGGAGTAGAGATAGGGCGTTGAGAGAGAGAGAGAGAGAGAGAGAGAGAGAGTGACGTCAGTAGGGCGGACCATGGCGTCAAACCTGTACTTGCATTTCAGAACCTCAACCTTTCCTACCACCTTCTCTCCAATCCCTTCAAAAACCCCTTCATGTCCCTCCCTCCAACCCCCCACCCCCCGCCAGGCCCTTAGAAAACCCCTCCGGCCCGTATCTACAGGGGGTTTATAAATTTAGACCCCAGTGGGCTAAATATAGAGGAAGGGTCAGATTTAGCAACACAGCATCCACGTTTAGGAAGATCAATACTGCTGGGAGGTCACGTGACTTGGTGACGTCATATGAGTGACGTCACATGAAAGAGGGTATATAAAGGGGACTTTGCTCGCGGAGGCCGCAGTTCGTGTCTGACTTCTACTGCGATAGGGTCGGTCCGCCCCGCTGTCTGTCTCACTTACTCACTCACTTTAATCTCCGCGATGTTTCTGTCACTCTCGCTCACTCAGCGTGGATTTGACTCACTGACTCATTCCATGCCAGCCTCCCTCATAGTGGCTCTGGCGCGGGGTTCACAGGTCAACACATGGCCCCTCACCAAGACCTGGCTACACGCGCACATGGATATACATACATAAACCCCTACATGTATATACAAACATATATACACGTAAAACAGACATAATGACAGACATACAAGCACATGTATATATTCCTGGATTTATACATACACACCTACTGCGACACATGCATGCATGTTTATATATACACACGCGAGCACTACTACATAGCAACATAACACAAGTACGTGAATACGATGTACACATGAACACACCTGAGTGCACAGTTTACATGCACTGTTGCATACGCATACATTCCTACATACACATGTATATGACCACAAATACATACTAACACGCAGTATATTCTAAGACCTAAATCCACAGACATGAATGCATGCAACATTACTTACACCTCTGCACACATACACAGAAACTTGGCAACATTTTAGACACGGATGTACACACAGACACACACACACACACACAAAACACATACAGGAGTGCTTGAATCATTAAACATACTCGTAAAACCTCGATACACATGCCGCTCACTACGAACTCGTACACAAACACACGCACATATACTTTAACATGCACACAAACATAAAACGCACAAACAAAGCCACTAACACATTCCCACACATACATACACAAACAGAAGCACATGCAAGGCTCGCCAAAACACCGCATACACGCACGTACAAACACACCAACACGTACGGTACATTCTTGAACTGTTGAAAACACGTCCTCACGCAAATGCGCACACGAACACCAACTACGAATGGCGAACACGAGAAGAAACAAATCTGCAAACACCACTGCGACAAACAAACACCAAATGAAACAACAGGAACAAAGAAACAAGTACGGCAAACAAGACGGTCCTTCTCCTTTCTCTTCCCGCGAACCCAAACATTGCTTACGTCATGGATTCAGTCGGCCAATCAGCGCGTGACTTGTGCCTGCAACTATGACGTCACACCTGCATAAGCCAATGAGCGTACGGGACATCCATGACGTCATGAGTGCATAAGCCAATTATCGTGCAACTGGAGCCCGCAACTCGTGACGTCATAGATGCATAAGCCAATCATTGCGCGCCAGTCTTATGAAGGTCTCCTTGACGTCATAGATGCATGGACCAACCAGTGAAGAGCTGAGAAGAGCAATATCGGTGACGTCATAATCCCAGGGACCAATGAGGAGGCTAGCTGGTGCATGGAGCCACATCGGTGACGTCATAGCTGCGTCGGCCAATCGCCAAGCCCCGATCAAGGTAAGTCCTGTATTGTCCGTTATTGTTTTGAATATAAGGATAAAAATCAATAGAATTACACCCAAAATACGTGGCAGACTGCGGGGGAAGCGGCCGGGGACTCAAAAGGAAACGGGTGCTATTTAAAACTTGGGCTATTTTTGCGCCTCACTGGCAAAAATAGAAGATTATGAAAGATATGAGAGCGGCTGACGCGGCGGGGGTAAACAAGGCTACAGGCAGTGCGTCATCCTGCTCTCTCTCTCTCCCCCTCTAAATTCGTCCAGTGCTAACTTATTTTCTCCTCTAAAGGGGGTGATCGGCAGTCGAAGTCCCTTCAGTGCGATTTTTTAACCTGCTACTTTAAGACGATATTCATTTTTAGCGGTCTTGTCTCGTACTGAAGGGGTCATGGGGGCTTTATAAATCCCTCCAGTCCTGACTTCAGCTGAATAAAATCGTCTGGAATGAGAAAATGATAAAACTGGAACACCTGATGTAGGGGTTTGTTTTTCTTGTACAAGACGGTTCAAGAGAAGAGTGAAGTGTGTCGTTTTCCTTCTAAAAATCGTCTGAAGCTGTAACAAGAGTGAAGCAGCAAGTGCGCCACCTAAAAGTGTTCGCTGTAAGTGTTTGTAAGTTCCAGGAGTTCGCTGTAAGTGTTCGGCAGTTGCAAGTGTTCGCAGAAAGTGTTAGGTGTAAGTGTTCGCTGAAAGTGTTAGGTGTAAGTGTTCGCTGAAAGTGTTAGGTGTAAGTGTTCGCTAGTTGCAAGTGTTCACTGAAAGTGTTAGGTGTAAGTGTTCGCTAGTTGCAAGTGTTCGCTGAAAGTGTTAGGTGTAAGTGTTCGCTAGTTGCAAGTGTTCGCTCTAAGTGCTCATTAGTTGCAAGAGTGTTATAAGTGTTCGTTAGTTACAAGTGTTCAGTGTTCCGTACCTAAAACTGTTCGCCAGGTGTTCTCTGGTTTTGAAGTAGTCGCCTGAAGTGTTGGTTTTAAGTGTTCGGCATGTAAAATCTTCGCTAAGTGTTCATTGGTTCTGAAAGTCGCTTGAAGTGTTAGCAGTGTTCGTGGGTTGAAAGTGCTCGGTAAAAGTGTTAGCTGTAAGTGCTCCGTATCTGAAACTGATGGCTGTGTTCGTTGGTTTTGACATTCTCGCAAAGTGTTCATCAGTAAAATATTCATTAAGAGGTTAATTTATCGCCAAGTGTTCAGTAAGTTCAGTGTCATCAAATTCAACTAAATCCCATAACGTTATTTTATTTATTTATCTGCGACGTTAAGGTTAATTTTATCGCCAAGTGTTCAATTAGTTCAGTGTCACCAAGTTCATTTAATTTTTGCCAAGTGTTCAGTGAGTCGCCGTGGGTGTTGGTTATCTAAGTGCTGAAGACCAGTGTTCACTTAAGCGTTCATTAAGTTCATCGTGGTCATTATCTGTTCGTTCTCTGTAAGTGTTCATCTGTGTCCGCCGTGTGTTCAATGGGATTCATGTTCACCATCGCCAAAAGTTTGCTGTGTTAAGTAGTTAAGTTTTCGTTACAAGTGTTCGCTAAAGTTTGCCTACTTAAATAGTCTCCTGTAAGTGTTCATTTAAGTATTTGCTAGAAGTGGTCGAGATTTAACCTGCTGTGTATACCGAAGTGTTCGTAAGCAAAAGTTCGCTAAGTGTTCGTGGGCTAAAAGTTCATACTGTGTTCAAGTTAAGTGTATTTGGCTGTTATCTATTTTTTATTATTTCTTGGATCAATCTCGTGGGGTCATGGCCTTTGGTTCCTTCTTTCTTGCATAAAAAATAAATATATAAAAGTGTCCAGTAACAAAGTAAAGTGCTATAATTTAACATTCTGTGCTATACTGCTTCGTTATACGTGGTGGTTCGTTATATGATGATTCGGTGGTTCGTTCGGTATTGCTAGTGGTTCGTTTGATGCTCGTTATCAGTACTGGTTCGTTGTGTCAGTTCGTTATAAGTGCTGGTTCATTAAGTATCAGTTCGTTATAAGTGCTGGCGTTGTGTCAGTTCGTTATAAGTGTTGGTTCATTAAGTATCAGTTCGTTATAAGTGTTGGTTCATTAAGTATCAGTTCGTTATAAGTGCTGGTTCATTAAGTATCAGTTCGTTATAAGTGCTGGTTCATTAAGTATCAGTTCGTTATAAGTGTTGGCTCATTAAGTGTCAGTTCGTTATAAGTGCTGGTTCATTAAGTGTCAGTTCGTTATAAGTGCTGGTTCATTAAGTGTCAGTTCGTTATAAGTGTTGGTTCATTAAGTATCAGTTCGTTATAAGTGTTGGTTCATTGTCAGTTCGTTGTAAGTGCTGGTTCATTAAGTGTCAGTTCGTTATAACTGCTGGTTCATTAAGTATCAGTTCGTTATAAGTGTTGGTTCATTGTCAGTTCGTTATAAGTGCAGGTTCATTAAGTATCAGTTCGTTATAAGTGTTGGTTCGTTGTGTCAGTTCGTTATAAGCGCTGGTTCATTAAGTGTCAGTTCGTTATAAGTGCAGGTTCATTAAGTATTAGTTCGTTATAAGTGTTGGTTCATTGTCAGTTCGTTATAAGTGCTGGTTCATTAAGTATCAGTTCGTTATAAGTGTTGGTTCATTAAGTATCAGTTCGTTATAAGTGTTGGTTCATTGTCAGTTCGTTATAAGTGCTGGTTCATAATCAGTTCGTTATAAGTGCAGGTTCATTACGTGTCAGTTCGTTATAAGTGTTGGTTCATTAAGTATCAGTTCGTTATAAGTGTTGGTTCACTGTCAGTTCGTTATAAGTGCTGGTTCATTATCAGTTCGTTATAAGTGCAGGTTCATTATGTGTCAGTTCGTTATAAGTGCAGGTTCATTATGTGTCAGTTCGTTATAAGTGTTGGTTCGTTAAGTATCAGTTCGTTATAAGTGTTGGTTCGTTGTGTCAGTTCGTTGTAAGTGCTGGTTCGTTGTGTCAGTTCGTTATAAGTGTTGGTTCGTTGTGTATCAGTTCGTTATAAGTGTTGGTTCATTAAGTATCAGTTCGTTATAAGTGTTGGTTCATTAAGTATCAGTTCGTTACAAGTGCTGGTTCGTTGTGTATCAGTTCGTTATAAGTGCTAGTTCGTTGTGTATCAGTTCGTTATAAGTGCTGGTTCGTTGTGTATCAGTTCGTTATAAGTGCTGGTTCGTTGTGTATCAGTTCATTATAAGTGCTGGTTCGTTATATATCACGAAATGGGCGTGGTGAGGTAGAGAAATGGGCGTGGTGAGGTAGAGAAATGGGCGTGGTGAGGTAGAGAAATGGGCGTGGAGGTAGAGAAATGGGCGTGGAGGTAGAGAAATGGGCGTGGTGAGGTACAGAAATGGACGTGGTGAGGTAGAGAAATGGGCGTGTTGAGGTAAAGAAATGGGCGTGGTTAGGAAAAAATGGGCGTGGTTAGGAAAAAAATGGGCGTGGTGAGGTACAGAAATGGGCGTGGTTAGGAAAAAAATGGACGTGGTGGGGTACAGAAATGGGCGTGGTGGGGCAAAGGAGTGGGTGGGATGAGGTAGACAAATGGGTGTGGTGGGGTAAGGCTGAGGAAGCTCGCTAACACCTTTTCCCAAGCGATTTAATTTGCATGCTACACCTTACTGTCATATTCCAAGATAAATCCTTCAAACATCGCCATATTCCGTGTAAATAGCGTACAGAATTACATTAACCAACTATATCCAAAAACAAATCGCAAAGGAAGAGGCGTTAGGGAGCTCCCTTGACCTACGAGGATGGCATAGACAAGTTATAGAGCTTTAACACCTCTTCCTCAGCGATTTATTTTACGAATATGCCTGGTTAATATCCCTTTGTACGTTATTTATTCAAAGTATGGCGATACTAGATGAATTTATGTCACAATGGAAGGCAGTACGGTGCAATAAGCAAAATAAATCACTCAAGAAAAGGTGTTAGAGGAAGACGGTAGGGTGCAATAAGCAAAATAAATCACTTAAAGAAAAGGTGTTAGAGGAAGACAGTAGGGTGCAATAAGCAAAATAAATCACTTAAAGAAAGGTGTTAGAGGAGGACAGTAAGGTGCAATAAGCAATATAAATATCTAAAGAAAATGTGTTAGAGGAGAACCGTCTGATCCAACATGCAAAATAAATCACTCAAGAAAAGGTATTAGCGGACAGGAAGGTGCAATAAGCAAAATAAATCACTCAAGAAAAGGTATTAGCGGACGGTAAGTTGCAATAAGCAAAATGTCACTCAAGAAAAGATGATACAGGAGGACAGTAAGGTGCAATAAGCAAAATAAGTCACTCATGAAAAGATAATAGAGGAGTACGGTATGGTGCAATAAGCAAAATAAATCACTTAAGGAAAGGTGTAAGGGAACTTCCTTACACGACAAGAATACGGATCGTGAGTGTGGGGGACAAAGGAGTGAGTGGGATGGGCTGGATATGTTGTCGGGGGTGTAGGGAGGGGGCCGTGGGAGTATACCCTGTGAAAATAGTATATCCTGTGTAAATAAGTGGTCAGATTAATAGTGAAAATAGTGTCAAGGTTTATTTAAAAGTTTTCTCCAAGAAGAGGCTAAGCACGCGATGCTCTCCCTCAGCTGACGTCTTGAGATGAGGCAAAAATGTTCCTTTACTTTTGCATTTATTATAATTATTATTTTTTTTACTACGTGTTGGTTCCCCATAACTTAACCCCCCCCCCCCCAAAAAAAAGGAAAAGAAATGAAAAAGAAATGGAAGAAGAACTGAAAAGAGAGAAGTTAAAAAGGAAAGAAGAGAGGAAAAGAAAAAGAAAGAAGAAAGGAAAAGGAAAAAAGAAAGAAAAAAGGAAATGAAAGAAAAACAGAAAGGAAAAGAATAACAAAAAGAAAATGAAAGAAAAACAGAAATGAAAGAAAAACAGAAAGGAAAGAAAAACAGAAAGGAAAGAAAAACAGAAAGGAAAGAAAAACAGAAAGGAAAGGAAAGAAAAACAGAAAGGAAAGAAAAACAGAAAGGAAAGAAAAACAGAAAGAAAATGAAAGAAAAACAGAAAGGAAAGGAAAGAAAAAAGGAAATGAAAGAAAAAAGAAGGCAAAAAGGAAGAAAGAAAACAAAGAATACAAGAAAGCCAGGGGGAGGGTCGCTAAAATTACCAGCTTCTAATAATAGTAAAAAATCATTAACTCTTGGTTCGCTATAATTGTTAACTTAAAAAAAAAAAAAAAATCGCTCTGACCATTCCCTAAATTTATCCCCCCCCCCAAAAAAAAAATGGGCCACTGAAAATTTTGGTCCTCAATTGTTAGTAAAAAATATAATAAAATCAATAAATAAAGCCAATATTTTCTGATGTCTTATATAGTTAAAGATAAAGGGATTAATAAAATTTTCAGTGGTCTGTCATTGCTAGTTTAAAATATATATATAAATTTTTGGATTCTGTAATTTCCGCCCCCTCTCCCCCCCCAAAAAAAAAAAGTTCAATGTCTTCGTTATCAATAGTGAAGGTAGAAAATAAATAATCCTAATAGAGTGTGGTTCGCTGTGGCAATAAATAAATAAATACAGCTGAATAGTCAACTCTGGAACTGTCTCCCTCTGTCTGCATTTCCTACTGCCTATGATCTCCAGTCTTTCAAACGCAGTGTGTCCAGCCATCTCGAAATGAACGGATCTTGAATTTGGCTCTCTTTTGTATTGTTTTTGTTTTTTCTTGGAGGGAACGTTTTGCGGGCTCAGCCTTTGGTTCCTTCTTCCTCGCATAAAAAAAAAGTCAGGTACTGATTGGCTATAAGGAATGAGGTCAAGGAAGGAATTTCTGTCGATTTTCTCACATATCCTTCTTTATCAGTCTTTAATATTTCACTTTTTGTTTTTCAGTTTAATCCTATAGCTCAGACGGTTTTATTAGGCTGATTTCTTTTTTCTTTCGAAAGGGGGGGGGTGGATAAAGCTTTCTCGCGCAATTAGGAAGCTTACTAACACATCTTCCTTACCGATTTATTTCTGATTCTGCTCCGTTACTAAGAAGCTTACTAACACCTCTTCCTTACCGATTTTTTTCTGATTCTGCTCCGTTACTATATTACTGTGTGTTACTCATGCCACCTATGTCGATATATTACAAAGACAGAAGAAGCATAAAAGTGGATGCTAATGGGCAGTTTGGAAAATAAATCGCTAAAGAAGAGGTGTTAGGGAGCTTCCTTACCTGAGGAGAATATGGGTCTTGTACACAAAAAATTCCTGGAAACTAACTGGAACTTTTTTTTTTCCCTTAAATTTCTAAGAGCCAATATTCTCTCTCTCTCTCTCTCTCTCTCTCTCTCCGTAATTTTAAGTCTCTCTCTTCTCTCTCTCTCTTTCTCCGTAATTTTAAGTCTCTCTCTCTCTCTCTCTCTCTCTCTCTCTCTCTCTCTCTCTCTCTCTCTCTCTCCGTAATTTTAAGTCTCTCTCTCTCTCTCTCTCTCTCTCTCTCTCTCTCTCTCTCTCTCTCCGTAATCTTAAGTCTCTCTCTCTCTCTCTCTCTCTCTCTCTCTCTCTCTCTCTCTCTCTCACAGTGCAGTAGTCGTTATAACCCCAGGCTCATCTGAACGTGAACCCGGTGGACTGCAGGCTGAAGCTACCCTCTTCCTACCGTCCACCATCCTCCTTTTGGGGAACAGGGATTGAGAGAGTTGAAGGATGTGTGTATAACCAGGCAGCTCCACCGTCCAATTATATCAGTGCCACCACGTGAAGGCCTCCCTCTCCATCACCGTCAGCTAAAAAAAAGTTAGAATGACAGCTAAAATTATTCTCTATATGTGTTAAGTTTGCTATAATTGTTAGCTTAAATTGTTCTTTGTGTGTTAAGTTTACTATAATTCTCAGCTAAAAATTAATCTAAGTGTTAAGTTAGCTATAATTCTCAGCTAGGAAATATTCCTAGTATCAAGTCTGCTATAACTCTCAGCTATAATCACTCCACAGAAGTGCTAATTTTGCTATAATTCTCAGCTAAAAATCAATGTGTTAAGTCTGCTATAATTCTCTGCTAAAAATGATTCTGTGTTAAGTTTGCTATAATTCTCAGCTAAAAATTATTCCTAGTGTTAAGTTTGCTATAACTGACAGCTAAAAAACAGTTAAGGTGTCAGCTAAACTTATATTCCAAAGTGTTAACTCTGTAATAACTCAGCTATAATTATTCCTAAGTGTTAAGTTTCCTATAATTCTCAGCTAAAATTATTACCAAGTGTTAAGTTAGCTATAATTCTCAGCTAAATAATCATTGTGTTAAGTTTACTATAATTCTCAGCTAAAAATCAGTGTTAACTTTGCTATAATTATCAGCTAAAAAAAAAAAAATCACATTGTTTGCTATAATTTTCAACTAAAAATTAATCTAAGTGTCAAGTTTGCTATAACTCTCAGCTAAAAAAAAAAAAATCACATTGAGTTTGCTATAATTCTCAACTGAAAATTATTCTGTGTTAAGTTTGCTATAATTCTCAGCTGAAATTATTCCCAAGTGTTAAGCTTCCTATAATTCTCAGCTAAAAATCATTGTGTTAAGTTTACTATAATTCTCAGCTAAAAATAATTGTGTTAAGTTTACTATAATTCTCAGCTAAAAATAATTCTGTGTTAAGTTTGCCATAATTCTCAGCTAAAAAAAAAAATCACGTTAAGTTTACTATAATTATCAGCTAAAATTAATTGTGTTAAGTTTGCTATAATTCTCAGCTAAATGAAAAGTTAAAGTCTCTGCTAAAATTATTCCAAGTATTAAGTTTGCTATAATCGCTAACTGAGAGAGAGAGAGAGAGAGAGAGAGAGAGAGAGAGAGAGAGAGAGAGAGAGAGAGAGAGAAACGTTCGCTCCAAGTGTTACACCTTTAGGTCACTTTAAAACAAGCACTCTGAATAAAACAGCAAACTTCGGTTAAAGAAATGGCCGTGGTGAGCTAAGGAGTGGGCGGGATGCGCTGGGATTGTAGTGGGCGATGGGGTTGGAGAGGGGGAGTATGCCCTGTGAAGATGGGCGTCGTGGGATCAGTAGTTTAAGTGTGGGGAAGGTTTGTCTTAAAATACGCTCCTAAGAAGAAAAGTGTGGGTGTAAAGAAATGGGTGGGAGGATAGAGAAATGGGTGGGAGGATAAAGAAATGGGTGGGAGGATAAAGAAATGAGTGTGGAGGATAAAGAAATGGGTGGGAGCATAAAGAAATGGGCGTGGGAGGTAAATAAATGGGTGGGAGGATACAGAAATGGATGGGAAGATAAAGAAATGGGCGTGGGAGTTAAATAAATGGGTGGGAGGATACAGAAATGGGTGGGAAGATAAAGAAATGGGCGTGGGAGGTAAAGAAATGGGTGGGAGGGTAAAGAAATGGGTGGGAGGGTAAAGAAATGGGTAGGAGGGTAAAGGAATGGACATGGGGGAAAAAAGAAGTGGGTAGGAGGGCAAAGAAATAGGGGTGAGGGACAAGGAAAATAGCTGTTTCGTTTTAGCTATTGAGAGAGAGAGAGAGAGAGAGAGAGAGACTATTACTATTATTCTTCGCTAAAATCAGGATATATGACATTTTCGGTTCACTATAATTGGTGGCTAAAAACGGCTTCTCTATAATTCCTTTTTAAAATAATTACAGCCGCTTCGTTTTAGTTTGTCTAAAAAAAATTATTCTCTTTTTTTTATGGCAAAATTTTGAGTATATGAAATTCCCGGTTCGCTAAAATTGGCAGATAAAAAACTCTCTATAATTGCTACCTAAAATAATAATAATAATAATAATAAATAATAACAATAATAATAATAGCCGTTTCGTTTTAGTTACTTATAAAAAAAATAGCTCAAAATTGCTGACCATCACTGCTGTTCAAAGATATGGTATACTCTTCTCACACTAACCTGGCATAAATTTTCCACCTCTCCACCTCGGAAACCTGGTGCTAGTCACGAAGAAGTGCTCTAGAAAGGATGTGGTGCCGTGCTATTGCCTTCTCCTGCCTCTAACCTACATAAAATAAGCTCCAAAAAAGACGAAAAGCTGGGCCAAGTTAGAGTAAAAGGAGTATAGTTAAAAGAGTTGAAAGAATATAGTGCCAAAAAGAGTAAAAAGAGTACAGTAAAAGAGGATAGAGTAAAAAGAGTACAGTAAAAGAGGATAGAGTAAAAAGAGTACAGTAAAAGAGTATAGAGTAAAAAGAGTATAAAGAGTAGTAAACGATTATAGTGTAAAAAGAGTACAGTAAAACAGTATAGAGTAAAAAGAGTATAAAGAGTATAATAAAAGAGTATAGAATATAAAGAGTAGTAAAAGATTATAGTGTAAAAAGAGTATAGAGAGTACGGAGTAAAATGAGTATTGTAAAATGAGTATAAAGAGTAAAAAGAGTATAGGGTAGTAAAAAAAAAAAAAGAGTATAGGGTAGTAAAAAAAAAAAGAGTAAAAAGAGCATAGTTCAAAAAGAGTAAAAAAGAGCATAGGGTAGTAAAAAAAAATAGTAGAAAGAGTAGAGTAAAAAGAGCATAGTTCAAAAAGTAAAAAAGAGTATAGGGTAATAAAAACAAAAGAGTAAAAAGAGTAGAGTAAAAAGAGCATAGTTCAAAAAGTAGAAAAGAGTATAGGGTAGTAAAAACAAGAGTAAAAAGAGTAGAGTAAAAAGAGCATAGTTCAAAAAGAGTAAAAAAGAGTATGGGGTAGTAAAAAAAAAAATAGTAAAAAGAGTAGAGTAAAAAGAGCATAGTTCAAAAAGAGTAAAAAAGAGTATAGGGTAGTAAAAAAAAGAGTAAAAAGAGTACAGGTAATAAAAAAAGTAAAGAGTAGCGTTTCAATATAAAGTATAAAGATATAGTAAAATATAATAAAAAAAAATAGAGGGTGGTTTGCCATGATTTATATTCCCGTTAGTTAAGGAAGCTCCCTAACACCTCTCCCTTAGCGATTTACTTTTGCATACAGCTGGGTGATCTTAATATTTGTTAACTATTTTGTGTACTGTGATATTTCAGTGTTTTAAATGACACAGCAGAGGATACAGCATGGAGTAATAAGAATAAATCGCTTAGGAAAAGGTGTTTGGGAGCTTTCTTAACCGGCGAGCATACGAATCAATATAGTGTTTGTTTTCGATAATTTTTCGCTATAAAAATCTGAGTTACTAAAATTACTGGTTCACTGTAAATGCTATAATCTGTCTGCTCTAACTTGGCTCAAATTTTCGTCCTTTTGCAGCTTATTTCACGTAGCTCAGTGGCAGAGAGACAATACCAGGGCTCTACTTCCATCCCATAGCACATCTTCGTGACTAGCATCATATCCTTGTGTGTGTGTGTGTGTGTGTGTGTGTGTGTGTGTGTGTGTGTGTGTGTGTGTGTGTGTGTTGCAGTCTGCTTGTGGTTGGATAGGGCTAAATGTGCAACTCAGGTCTCCTATAAACAGAAAGAAGAGTGAGAGTGAGTGTGGTGTGGCCTGCGTATGGGTGATTTGGGCAAGATGTACATGTGGGAAGGTCATTGAGTGGATAGTGAAGCGCGGGTCACTTGATGAATAGGAGGAAGAGTGTGTGTGTGTGTGTGTGTGTGTGTGTGTGTGTGTGTGTGTGTGTGTGTGTGTGTGTGTGTGTGTGTGTGTGTGTGTGTGTGTGTGTGTGTGTGTGTAATTGAAAGACACCCCCAGTATACAAGGTGTGGGGTGAAGCCAATGACACACACCAACTGATTACTTCCCTTTTCCATCCTCTCACTCTCTCATTACGAGTCCAAGGGTGTGGTGGTGAGGCGTACTCGATGACACACACACACACACACACACACACACACACACACACACACACACACACACACACACTATGGCATGAAGAGGAAACACCAAATATAAAGAAATGAAACGATAAAAAAAAAAAAGACAAAGTAAAAAACCATAAAGTATCATGAATATATTAAAAAAAAAAAAATAAGGCAAAACAAGACCCCCACAAAAAATATATATATATCACAGAAGAAACGCGAAAATATGACGAAACGATAGTGAAAAAAAAAAAATCTATAGACGCCAAAAAAAAAAAAAAAAAAAAAAAAAAAAAAAAAAACGAGCAAATACTAAGCAACGAAAAAAAAAAAAGTCCTCCCTTTTCCTTGAATCTGTCTCTCTGCGATTTTGTTTTTTATTATTTTGTGACATTTTATTTTCTGGCCTTGGGTTCCTCCTTCCCTGCACGTAAAGAAAAATTTAAACACACCTGCCCTCCCCTAAAAAAAAAAAATGCAATCAAAAGTACTTGCCTTATCAATTTCAGGTGATGGGCTGGCCTTTGGTTCCTTCTTCCTTGCATTAAAAAGAAAAAAAAATCCCCCAAAAATGAAATCAAAAGGTGCAATACAGTACTCACCTTATCTTCAGGTGATGGGCTGGCGAGGTGATGAGCTCAGGTAGGGCAGGGCAGGTAACCCCCATCTCTCTCTCTCTCTCTCTCTCTCTCTCTCTCTCTCTCTTGTAGTGTTCTGTAGAGAAAGAAGAAATTTGGTTAAGTGAAACAGAAGACGGGCGATTTTAGTAAATTTTTTGCGATATTTATAATAATGATAATAATAATAATGATGAGAGAGAGAGAGAGAGAGAGAGAGAATACAGACATTACATCACTTTATCTGAAACGCCAGAGAACTTACCAAGGACAATGTAAATATGTAGGTAAATGAGGTAAATCAAGCTTTAAAATAATAATAATATGAATAAGAATAACAATTGATAAACCTGTGCTTGGTGGTGGTGTGCAGTGTTGTCCAAACTGGGGGTACAAAGCACTGTTCAAAGGGGTACGTGAGATGATAATGACAAAATGTATATATATATTTTTTCTTTCAGACTCTCACATATAGGTCACATGGCATCTTGGATCAGTAACTTTCAGTAACTTTCGAGGATGTGTATGTGTGCATGGGTGACTGTTTAGGAATATGGAGTAATTGAATAAGCACAACATTTACACAGCCTCCAACTGAAGTGAATGACAAGAGAACAGAGTATGATTTAAAATGAACGAGAATGAAAGTGAGGGAAGGTGGGAGTAGGGGGGTAGGGAGACAAAACGGGACAGGACGCGTACGGGACCAGTGCTGAACTCGTTCGTGTCAAGTCCTCAGTTTCGATTTTCAAATTCACATGTAAGCTTAGACACAGTTACTTCTTTAACAGCAAGAATTATGGACAGATGGTTAAAACGTGAGAGGTGTAGCAGCCGCAACAGCAATGCAAGTGAAGGAAATCAATCACCTGTGTTGAAAAAGAAAACAGTCCAACCTAAGTATCGGCAATACAAGGAAGATTATGTTATTTTTGGATTTACTTCTACGAATTCTGATCCTCCAGATTTCAGAAGCTTTGTGCTTCTTTTGTGGAGAGAGGCTGGCCAACAGCTGTATGATACCAGCCCACCTCCAACGCCACCTGACAAAACATGTCATGTTGGCAAACCATTTTTTTTTTTTTTTTTAAGAAAACTTTCTGATTTTAGGTGTTGCCAGACAACAATTAAGAAAGCCTCCACAACATCAAGCTAAGCTCTGGAAGCATCTTTAGCTGTATCTTTATTAGCTGCTAAAGCTAAAAAGCCATTTAATATGGCTGAAGAACTGATATTGCCTGCTGCAGTTGTGATAGCTGAAAAAAACGCTGGATAAAATGACAGGCGACCAACTAAAGGCTGTTCCTTTGTCACAACAAACTGTTTCTCGAAGGGTAAATGAAATGAGTAGATATTACTGATGAAGCTGTGAATAAGCTGAAAACATGTCAGTCTTTTTCACTTCAACCTGAATCGACTGAAGTCAGTGGACAGGCTCAACCTGTTTCATTTGTGACATACAATGATGGAGGTTATATAAATGAACATGTACTTTTTTGCAAAAAATTATAACACACAACTGGGGAAGCCATTTTCAATGTCATTAATCAGTTCTTCTCTGAACAAGTGCTTAGTTGGAAATCTTGCCTTCGCATGTGTACAGACGCTGCTGCATCCATGACCGAGAAAGTGAGAAAGAATCATTTGCATAAAAAAAAAAAAAATGAGTTCGGAGTTGCAAGGATATAGAATGATGGCATCAAAGTAATCAACATTATACAGTCAAGACCACTTAATGCTCGCCTGTTTCACAGGCTGTGCGAAAGTATAGGGTATGAGCACACACAGCTATTACTGCACACACAGGTGCGCTGGCTGTAGACAGGGAGGGTGCTCACCAGGTTGTTCCAGTTGCGATATGAGGTAAGCAATAATTATCAGAAGAGGGACCTCCTTTTGCCACACTTGTTTGGAAAAAAAAAAAAAAACTATTTGGCTTGCACAACTGGCATATCTTGCAGACATATTTAGCAAACTGAGCGAGTTAAATTTGTCTCTGCAGGGCAATGATACGAACATTCTCAATTTATATGATGGTGTTGATGGTTTGAAAAAAAAAAAAAATGTGGAAAGAGATATGCTCAGGAGGAGATTTTACGTGTTTTCCTGTCAAATGCCGATTTTTCCACGAACAATGATGAGATAGACTGTGAAACCAGTTGTTGTGGAACATTTGACCAACCTTATCTGTGCTTTTAAATATAAGTTTCCTGACATATATGAGAGGTCTGTGCAGCTGGTTTGCGTTAGATATCCATTCCCTCTATCTGAAAATAATAATAAGCTTCCCATTTGCCTTCAGGAGCACTGCTGGAAGTGTGCTCAGACCATGGCCACAGACTGGTATAAGGCTCACCCCTCAGACGGTTTAGGAATTGTGTAAGGAAGGATCACAAAACCTTCTGCCCTTTGGGTCTACCTACCTTCGTGAAGCATCTTTCTCTGCAATGAGCATTATCAAAACAGAGACACAGACTAAACGTAAACCTGGAACCAAACATGATCATCGCCGTCTCTCTACCGCCCAGCATGACAAAAAGCATCAGTGAACATCAACCTCACATTTCACACTGAGTTGTACATTTTTACTTCGTTAGTCCTTTAGTTCACATAATTTACTGTCCATCACTCAGATTATGCGAACTTTTAATATACTTTGTACTGTCCTCCCAACTACTGAGTTTAATCAATCATGGAGGTACTTAATGGCAGAAGATAACAAGTGGTACAAAAGGCAAAAAAGATAGGACAAAACCGCTACAGTGAATGTCCGTGTCGGAGGGATGGCCTTGCATACGGTAGCCCCCGAAGGTGTGTGTGTGTGTGTGTGTGTGTGTGTGTGTGTGTGTGTGTGTGTGTGTGTGTGTGCTATCATGGAAAAATAGGCCGCTCATCTATAATAATAATAATAATAATAATAATAATAATAATAATAATAATAACAATAATAATAATATAATATAACACGGGTTAAGTAAAGAAAAACGGAAGAAAATAATAACAGAAACGGAAGCAGGAATGTATGGGTAACTACAGGAAAACAGGGAAAAATAAATAAGAACAGTGATAAAAGGGGAAACGTGAGAATTGACGTGGAGGCTTAATATAAAAAACGGATGAAATTAAATAAGTGATAACACAAAGAAAATGGAAGTGGAAGTAAATGAGTAACTATAGAAAAAGAAGGAAAATAGTAAAAGAAAATGGGAGTAGGAGTGGAGGGCTAACAATTAAATGAAAAAAAAGCATGACAAAAAAAGGTAAAAAATAAAATAAAAGGTCTAGGAGTCAATGGGTAACTATAAAGGAAAAATAATAATAGATGTGGCACAGAAAATGGGAGTAGGAGTGGAGGGCTAACTATAGAAAAGGGATGCTGGAGGGGGACCTAAAAATATCTAACCCACGACCAAAACACCACACTCCACACACCCTTCCTCTCTCTCTCCACCCCCTCTCCAACTATTTTCCTCCCCCCTTTCCTCTCTTCTCTCCCTCCCCTCCTCTCCACCTTCGGGATATTCTCTCCCTCTCCTCCCCGACCCCCTCTTTATCCTTCCCCCTCCTCCTTTCTCTCCCTCCCCCCTCTCCTCCCCTCTTCTATTCTTCTCCCCCCTTTTCCTCCTCCTCTTTTTTCCTCTATTCTTTTCCCCCCTTCCTCTTTCTCCTTTCCCTCCTTCCCCCATCCTATCTCTTTTTTCTTTCATTCTTCACCCTATTATTTTTTCACTCCCTTCTCCCTTTCCTTATATTCTTCTCCCCCTCCTTCCTTGTCCTCTCCCTCCCCTCCCCCGCTTTCTCTCCCCTCCCTATCCTACTCTCTTCTTCCTTTTCTTCTCCATTATTTCTCTTACGTGCTTTCTTCTCTGCCTCCCCTTCCCACCCCACCCCTTCCATTTCTCCTTCCCTCCTCTCTCCCCTCCAATCTCATCTCTTTTCCCCCTCTCCTCCACCCTGTCTCAGCCTCTTCTTCCCCATCTTCCTCCCCCTTCCTTATCCCTCCACCCTTCTCCCTTCCGCTACCCTCCCTTTCCTCCACCACCCCCTCACTCTTCTCCCCTCCTCTACCTCCACCCTTTCCCTCCTCTTCCCGCCTCTCTACCTCCACACTCTTCCTCTTGCCTTCCTCATTTCTGTCACGCCAACTCTCCCTCCTTCCCCTCCCCTTCTCTCCCCTCTACTCCAAACCCCACCCTCCTCTTTCTATCGTTCTCTCTCTCCTCCCTTCCTTGCTCTCCCCTCCCTTTCTCCCCACCCCATTTCCCCCTTCCCCTAAATCCCCCTCTCCAATATGGCGACGTAAACACAAAGGTCACGTGAGCTCTGACGTCACGCCTCAAGGCCTCTGTTTACTGCCCCGCCAGCCAGCCTTGAGAGAGAGAGAGAGAGAGAGAGAGAGAGAGAGAGAGAGAGAGAGAGAGAGAGATGCCTAGAAGACAAAAGGACAGGTATATAATTCAGAAAAGAAAATACAGAACGAGAACACTAAGGATGAGAAGTACACACACACACATAATATATATATATATATATATATATATATATATATATATATATATATATATATATATATATATTAACGAATTATATTTAGGACGAGAGAGAGAGAGAGACGGTATGGGGTAGGAATGGGGGAGAGAAGATGGAAGGGAGGACTCAGTTGGGGAATGGGGAGGAAAAAAAGGGAGAGGTGGGGAGGAATGGCACGAGGTAAGCAGGAAGGCAAAAGAGACTGAGGAGGAGATGAGGTGTAGGGGAGGGAGTATGGAGTGCGGGGAAGGGAGTGGGTGGGAAGGAGGGGAAGAGAAAGGAAGGGAGAAGGGGAGATGTGGGGTGCAGTAGTGGAGAGGGGAAAGGGGGCGTGGGGGGGAATGACTGTTTGAGAGAGGGAGGAGGGGGAAGGTATATAGGTGAGGGGGAAGGAGAGAGGAGGGGGAAGGAGAGAGGAAGTAGAAGGGTGAGGGGGAAGGAAAGGGAAAGTAGATGGGTTAGAGGGAGGAGAGGGAAGGTTGATGGGTGAGGGGGAGGAGGGGGGAGGTTGATGGGTGAGGGGGAGGAGGTTGATGGGTGAGGGGGGAGGTTGATGGGTGAGGGGGGAGGTTGATGGGTGAGGGGGGAGGTTGATGGATGAGAGGGAGGAGGGGGGAGGTTGATGAGTGAGGGGGAGGAGGGGGGTAGATGGGTGAGGGGGAGGAGGGGGGAGGTTGATGAGTCAGGGGGAGGAGGAGGGTAGATGGGTGAGGGGGAGGAGTGCAGGTAGATGGGTGAGTGGGAAGGAGGGGGCAGGTAGATGGGTGAAGGGGAGGGGAGAGGTAGATGAGGAAAGCATAAGGCAGAAGAAGGGGAGAGAGAGGTGTGGGGTGCAGTAGGGGAAGGAAGAAGGTGAGTGGGTAAGTGAAGGAGTTAAGAGGGAAGAAGGGAGGAGGAAGGAAGAGAAAGAGGGAGTATGTAAGAGGGAGGTGGGTGGGAATAAGTGGAGGGGGTAAGGTGTGGAGAAGGGAGTGGAGGAATGAGGAGATGTGGGGTAGTGGAGAGAGGTGGGGAGGGGAAAGCAGATGTGGAGAGGGGTAAGGAGGGGAAAGCAGATGTATGGTGTGGCAGTGAGGGGAAAGGGAAGGGGGTGAGGACGGTTTGGGTAGGGCAGGGCAGGGAAGGGGAAATGGATGGGGTATTTGGAAGAAAAGTGAAGGGAAGCGAGGCTAGAGGGGTTGCGGGGAGGGGAGCGAGGAGGCAGGGAAGGGGAGGTTAGAGGGGAGTGCGGGGATGGGAGGGAGGGTGTGGGGATCGGAGGAGAGGAGGGAAGGGGAGAGAGAATGTGAGGAGAGGAGGCTAGTGGAAGGTAGAGGGGAAGGGGGAGGAGAGGGGAGGGAGGGGGAGGAGATGGGGAGGGGGAGGGCATGGCAGTAAACAGAGGCCTTGAGGCGTGACGTCAGAGCTCACGTGACCTGTGTTTACGTCGCCATATTGGAGAGGGGGATTTAGGGGGAGGGGGAGGGAAGGAGGGGGAGAAAGAAAGGGGAGGAGTGGGGAGGAAGAAAGAAAGGAGAAGGAGAGGAGGGGAATGTAAGGAACGGAAAGGGAGAGTGAAGAAAGGAGAGGGGAAAAGGTGAAATGAGAGAGAGAGAGAGAGAGAGAGAGAGAGAGAGAGAGAGAGAGGGGGGGGGTCCAAGTGTGAAAAAAGCTAGAGTGAATATAGAGTGAATACAATGAATAAAGCTAGAATGAATACAGAGTGAATACAGCTAGAGTGAAGAGTGAATACAGCTAGAGTGAAGAGTGAATACAGCTAGAGTGAAGAGTGAATACAGCTAGAGTGAAGAGTGAATACAGCTAGAGTGAAGAGTGAATACAGCTGGAGTGAACAGTGAATACAGCTAGAGTGAACAGTGAATACAGCTAGAGTGAACAGTGAATACAGCTAGAGTGAAGAGTGAATACAGCTAGAGTGAACAGTGAATACAGCTAGAGTGAAGAGTGAATACAGCTAGAGTGAAGAGTGAATACAGCTAGAGTGAACAGTGAATACGGCTAGAGTGAACAGTGAATACAGCTAGAGTGAACAGTGAATACAGCTAGAGTGAACAGTGAATACAGCTAGAGTGAACAGTGAATACAGCTAGAGTGAACAGTGAATACAGCTAAAGTGAACAGTGAATACAGCTATAGTGAACAGTGAATACAGCTAGAGTGAACAGTGAATACAGCTAGAGTGAACAGTGAATACAGCTAGAGTGAACAGTGAATACAGCTAGAGTGAACAGTGAATACAGCTAGAGTGAACAGTGAATACAGCTAGAGTGAAAACGGAGAAAAAGACTAGAATGAATAAAGTGGGTAAAGCTAATCAGAGTGAGTAAAGCTAGAGTGAATAGAGAGAATAACGCTAGAGTGAACAGGGTGAATAAAGCCAGTGAATAAGGGAGAATAAAGCTAGAGTGAATAGGGTGAATAAACCCAGTGAATAAGAGAGAATAAAGCTAGAGTGAATAGGGTGAATAAAGCTATGAATAAAGCGAGTGAATAACATTGGCTATTTACCCGAACAAGGAGAATATGCGATTTATATTTCACTCTAGTTCATACAGCAGAGGGTCCTATCTATCAATCTATCTATCTGTCTGTCTATCTATCTATCTATCTATCTGTGTCTGTCTGTCTATCTATCTATCTGTGTCTGTCTGTCTATCTATCTATCTATTTTGTCTGTCTGTCTGGGTGTTGAAGAATTGGTGGTCCGAGCAACGTGAAGATAAAAAAACAAAAAAATCATCCTTCAAGCTTCTGATAATGTTGGAGGGGTCCAAGAAATGGGCGTGGGGGAGAAAAGTAGTGGGCGGGATGGGCTGGGATTGTGGTGGGGGGTGGGCAGGGGCGATGGGAGTACAACCTGTGAAAATGAGTGATGTAGGATTAATAGTTTGAGTGCAGTGATTTTTTTTTCTAAGCACGCGTTGCTCTCGTTTACTTGGTCTTGCGACATAGGTAAAAAAAGGGCTTGGAGAACGTTTATAAATACTGTCCTTAATACACACACACATATACGTACACATGCACACAAAAATAATAAACTTCCAAACATACACACACGCACTAAGCAAGACATGAACATACACGTAGACAAATACACTAATACACACGCGAACAAATACACACACACATGCAAGAAGACACACACACACACACACAAACACTTCACACACACACACACACTCCACACACACAAACACACACCTCACACACAAACACACTCTCCACACACACAAACACGAACACACTCCACACACACAAACACACTCCACACTCTTCCCTGGTCCAAGATTTTCACCCCTTCAATCCGATGGTGTATTTCGTATTTCTATCTTGCTACCTTCATAGGATTATATTTAACTGGGGAGAAAGCTTAAACTGGGGAGAAAGCTTAAACTGGGGAAAAAGCTTTAACTGGGGAGAAAGCTTTAACTGGGGAGAAAGCTTTAACTGGGGAGAAAGCTTAAACTGGGGAGAAAGCTTTAACAGGGGAGAAAGCTTTAACAGGGGAGAAAGCTTTAACAGGGGAGAAAGCTTAAACTGGGGAGAAAGCTTAAACTGGGGAGAAAGCTTTAACTGGGGAGAAAGCTTTTTGCAGGGAAGGGGTTTGATATGACCTCCAAGAAACTCCACTAGGGTAGGGTAGGGAAAGATGAGGTGGGATGGGTTTTTTGGGGGTAGTTTTTTTGGGGCAGGGTAGGGTAGGGTAGGGTAGGGTAGGGTAGGGTAGGGTAGGGTAGGGTTGGGTTGGGTAGGATGGGGTAAGGGAGGGTAGGGAGTTGTGGGGTACGGTGCGATAGGGTAGGGCAGGATAGGGAAGGGAAGGGAAGGGAAGGGTAGGGTGATGTAGGATGGCGTAAGGGAGGGTAGGGAGTTGTGCGGTAGGGCAGGGTAGGGTAGGGTTGGGTAGGGTGTGGTGGGGAAGGTTGGGGAGAGTAGAGGTGAGGTGGAGAGGTGGAAGGTAAGATGGGAAGCTGAGAGAGCTAGAAGGGGAGGAGGTGGGGCGGTAAGGGATGAAGGGTTGGAGGTAACGAAGGGGAGGGGAAGGAGTGTGGAAGGTGGGGTGGGGAGAGGAGAGGTAAGAGAGTGGGAGGGACATTGAGAGTGTGTGAGAGGGGGAAGGTTGTGGCAGGGAGGGAAAGGGGAGGGGGAAAGCTGGAGAGGTGGAGGGAGGAGGGAAATAAGGGGGGTGGAAGAACTAGTAAGGGGAGGGGAAAGAAGGGGAGGTAGGGGTGAAGGATAGAAGGAATAGGAGGATGAGGGAAGGATGAGGGAAACAAGAGTGAGGAAGGAAGGAATGTAGGAAGAGGAGAGGAGTGGGGGTGAGAAGGAAGTGGATGGGAGGGGGGAAATGAGGGACAAGAGGGGAAAGGAAAGTGAGGGGTTTGGGAGGGGAGAGGTGGATATGGGAAAGGGGGGGGGGAGAGGAGGTTCCAAACACTGAACCCTGAATTAGGAAAGTATAAATAACAGGTAAATGAAGGTAGGGTTCATTTTGGCTCGGTACTCTGTGAATAACTTTTTTTTTTTTTTTTTTTTTTTTCCCCACAAGTCTACCAGCCACATTTAATACGAGGATAGTGGGAAGAGTGATGATGATGATGATGATGATGATGATGATTGATGATGATGACGATGGTCTTAGTTTCGTTGTCTAATTTCATGTTTATAAATGCTATCTACCTTCATACAGCAGTGAAAAATATGATGATTGATGATGATGATGATGTACTCTCTCATCAAAGACAGAATTCTAATGACGTCACTATCATGTTGCTTAATTCGTCTCGTTATTCTTTCTTCATAAATATGCATATGACATCGTGGTGTGTGTGTGTGTGTGTGTGTGTGTGTGTGTGTGTGTGTGTGTGTGTGTGTGTGTGTGTGTGTGTGTGTTTATTTACTGATAAGAAGTCAGCAGATTAACACAAACACACACCACACTGCCACACCTCACACGGCAGCGTCTCATACTGGTACACGTCACACCGCCACACATTATCATCACTGCCACATCACACCATTCTCTGCCATACCTCACACTGCCACAGTACAAACGTAAAGTCACGTCAAAAACTACAAAGTACTCAGACAGCGCATACCTCCGCCAATGCCATTAAAAGGGATCCGGATCCGGATCCGTGGATATAGGATCCAGATCTGCCTCCTAATTTAAGTATTTCTTCCTTGGTCCATGGCCCACATTTCCACAAAATTACATTGAAATTCATTGAGATATTTTGTGGATTTTGTGCAGGACACTTCGGATCTGGTGCCGGAACCGCCCTCAAATTTAATTATTTCTTCCTTGTCCCATGGCCCACACATCCACAAAATTTGATTAAAATCGTTCACAACTCTTCAAGTAATCCTGCTAACTGACAAACCAACCAACGCGGGGTGATACATGACCTACTTGGCGGAGGTATCTACACCACGCATATAACTCAGTACCACACCTCACACTGCCACATCTCAAACTGTCCAACCACACACTCTCACATCTCAAACTGCCAAACTACACACTGCCACATCTCAAACTGCCACATCAAACACACTGCCATATCTCTGACTGTCACACCACACCACACCACACACTGCCATACCTCACACTAACACACTCCAAAGGTAAAGTCACATCTCTAACTACACAATGCATATACCTGTCAGTATCACACTACCACACCACACACTGTCACATCTCAAACCGTCTAACCACACACTGCCATATACCACACTGCCACGCCACACACTACACCCTACCAAGATACACACTGCTACACCACATACAGTCACATCTCAAACCGTCCAACCACACACCGTCGTATATCACACTGCCACGCCACACACTGTTACACTGCACCCTACCACACTATACACTGCCACACAACAGTCACACCACACACTGCAACACCACACATTGCCACACTACATACTGTCACATCACACACTCCCACACATCACACATTGCCACACAGCACATACTGCCACACCACACCGCCACACACCACATACTGTCACACCACACTGCGACACAGCACATACTGTCACACCACACACTGCCACACACTACATACTGTCACACCACACACTGCCACACACCACATCCTGTCACACACACACTGCCACACCACATATTACTGTCACACCACACACTGCCACACACCACACACTGTCACACCACACACTACACACTGCCACACCACATATTAGCGTCACACCACACACTGCCACACAGCACATACTGTCACACTACACACTGCCACATACCGTCACACCACATACTGTCACACCACACCGCCACACACCACATACTGTCACACCACACCGCCACACACCACATAGTCAAACCACACACTGCCACACACCACACAGTGCCAAACCACATACTGTCACACTACACTGCCATACCACACATTGCCACACAGCACATACTGTCACACCACACACTGCCACACAGCACATACTGTCACACCACACACTGCCACACACCACATACTGTCACACCACACACTGCCACACCCCGCCTTTCCATCAGTTTATTATCCCTCTCGCTGTTTAGGGTAATCTCTATACTGAACAAAATCGTCAGGCGCTGATCAGAAACACTTTTACCAATGGCTGTGGTGGTGGAGAGGGGCGCCTTCAGGAGGTGGCACTGATATATCCAGGCGGCTCCACTGCCCCATTATATAAACGTCCCTCTGCTCCACCCCTACTCCCCATTAAGAGGGTGGACTACAGAAAGGGCAGTTTAAGCCTCTGGTCGACTGAGCTCACATTTCAGATGAACCTACGGCCACAACAACAACAACAACAACAACAACAACAACACTGTGAAAAAGGTTTAAGAGACTGCTTTCAACCCCTTCCCTACGGTAGTGTCTTCTCTCCTCTTATTCTTGCTACCATCAGACGATTTCATTCAGCTAAGGGAAAACCGCTGAAGAAATGAGATAAGAAAAAAAAAAAGGCTATATTTAACCCCTGCAATGATACAAGGTGCTGGAGAGGGAAGCCTTCACGTGATGGCACCGACATGATCGGTTGGTGGAACTGCCTAGTTACACAAAGGAGTACCGTATTATTATATAGAGCGAAAATAACCCGCGAAAATGTCTATACTCTTTTCATTCTGACCTGGCTTAAAAATATCAGCTATCTATATTAAATGCTGTGTTGTAACCAAAGGATAACACTAGAATATGATGCTGGTCACGATGATGTGCCGTGGGAAGGATGGGATGTACAGCCGCAGCACTGTCTTATTCTGCCATCTGTACCTCAAGGCGGGTTGTGGTGGAAAACCGGCAAGGGCTCGAAGCTCAGCGGGGTAAAGATTAGGCGATCTGTCCCCTTGTGCCTATGCCTCAATCCAGCTTCGGTGAGGCCTAGTAAAGCTTCGGCGCTCCTTAGCACCAGCCAGGGTCGTTGACGCCTTTAGGTCCGGATACTCGTTTGACCCATGTATATTCAGCGATTGGCTCCAATTAGTAAAAAAACGAAAATTATTGTCATTATAAATAAAAAACCAACTCACGGAAATAGGGATAAAATCTGTGAGTGGCAAAAGTGCAATCATCCGGGAGAATCGTGTGAAGTCATCTCCCCGTGGCAAGAACATAATTACCTGAGGCAGCCAGAATATAAACGTGTAGTGGTGGCGAGAATAACACCTTCAGAGGGGCAATACAGTAACACTTGGAAGGCGTCACGTTGTTGTTGTTGCTGCTGTGGCCCCTGGACGTGAAACCAGTGGACTGCAGGCTGGAGTTGCCTTTCTCCTGAAGTTCCCATTCTCCGGCAGTTCGCCATCCTCACGTCAGGGATTAAGTGAGGAGCTTAAGAACCCTTGTATAACCCAACAGTTCCGCCGGCCCGTTACATCAGTGCCACCACGCGACGGCTCCCCTCTCTAGCACTAAAAATATAACCGTGTGAGGGGACCAAAACAACACAGGCAAAGTAAATGTAGGCAGTTCTTAGTGTTGGTGTGTGTTCATCTAACGGAACTGGGTCACACAGCTGAGTAACCCGAAAATCTATAGCGTTGTGGCTTGGGACGTCCCCCCCCCTCTCTCTCTCACACACACACACACAAACACACATACAGTATACACACACACGTCACTACCATACATCACTCACCACCACACACCTCACAGCCACTCCACATCACCATCACCACACATCACCAGATTTACAAGCCATCATCACTACCACTGTCATCACTACCCACCACTAACAGCACCACCACACGCAAACTTCACCATTACCACCACCACCACCACCATAATCACCACTGTCATCACATCCATTTCCTCTGTTATCACCATCTCTGCAACCATAAGTCATCACAAGCATCATTACCACCACCATCAACAATAATACCACCACCACCACAACCACCACCACCAACAACAACAACATTACTACCAACACCAGCACCACCACCACAATCATAACTACTGCTGTTATCACTAAATCTGCCACTGCCACAACCACTATCATTGCTAAAACACCAGTACTACCACAACTACCACTAGTACTTCCACCACGATGACCACCACTACCACAGCCATAACCACATCTGCCACCACTACCATCCCCACCCTACCACCATCACTACCATCCCCATCCTACTACCACTACTACTACTACCATCTCCACCCTACTACCACCACCACTACCATCCCCACCCTACTACCACCACCACTACCATCTCCACCCTACTACCACCACCACTACCATCCCCACCCTACCACCACTACCATCTCCACCCTACTACCACCACCACTACCATCCCCACCCTACTGCCACCACCACTACCATTCCCACCCTACTGCCACCACCACCACCACTACCATTCCCACCCTACTGCCACCACCACCACCATTTCCACCCTACCACCACTACCGTCTCCTACTGCCACCACCACCACCACTACCATCTCCACCCTACTACCACCACCACTACCATTTCCACCCTACCACCACTACCGTCTCCACCCTACTACCACCACCACCACTATCTTCTCCACCCTACTACCACCACCACTACCATCCCCACCGTACTACCACCACCACTACCACTACCATCCCCACCCTACCACCACCACTACCATCTCCATCATACCACCACCACTGCCATCTCCACCCTACTACCACCACCACTACCATCTCCATCCTACTAACACCACCACCACCATATCCACCCTACCACCACCACCACAGTAATGTACCGATCGTTCATGACGTCACAATGGTCCATACCAGTGACGTCACCGATCACAAACACCCGACAAAAAATTATCTCGAATAAACAAAAATAAATAAATAAAACTCACAAAATCCCGACCAACACCCCGACCAAATGAGAAACCGACCAGCCCAAGACGTCACAAAGGTCCAACCAACGACGTCACCAACTATACGTGACGTCAGGCCGGCTTGCTCAAACGTCACTAATATTTTCGTGATGTCATAACGGTGGGGGCCAATAACGTTACGCCCAAAACTCGTGACGTCACTAGTTGCAGGCCAATGGCGTCAACGCAGGGCCAGTGATGTCACAAGTCCCCCAAACTCGTGACGTCACGAGTCCTGGCCCAATAACGGCAGCCCAAGACTCGTGACGTCACAAGTCCTCCACCAACAGCGTCACCGGAGGACCAGTGACGTCACAAGTTCCTCCACCAACAGCATCACCGGAGGATCAGTGACGTCACAAGTCCTGGCCAAATAATATTGGGCCAAACTTCGTGACGTCACGAGTTCTGACCGAATAGTATCACGAGAGGACCAGTGACGTCACAAGTGCCCTACCAATCACATAAGCCCAAAACTCGTGACGTCACAATTCCTCCACCAATAGGATCACAGGAGAGCCAGTGACGTCACGAGGGCCGACCAATAGCGTGATCCAATAACCAGTGACGTCAGGAGCGGCCCCCGTGACCCACCAATGGGCGTGCAGGAGGGTAGTGACGTCATGACCTACTTCCCCGCGTCATGATCTGCGTCCCCGTGCATGTGTCCCCCCCATTCCCCCACCCCCATGACCCCAGTCCCCCCCACCATCCATCTTTCCTCCCCTCCATACCTGACTCCACCCATACCATCAGCACCCTAAATTTGTCCATCCTAAGTCCAAATTTACATCCTGGTTCTAAATATACCTCCTGAATTTATATTTATCCACTCTAACTTCACCTTTAAATTCTAATCCCATCCTGATCTAACCTTACCCATCCTGACTCCACTCTGACCCTTCTTGACCCCATCCTGACCTCGTCCTCATCCACCCTGACCCCTCACCCATCCAGACTCCACCCTCACCCATTCTGACCCACTGTGACCCCACCCTGACCTCGTCCTCATCCGCCCTGACCCCTCACCTATCCAGACTCCGCCCTCACCCATTCTGACCTACTGTGACCCCACCCTGACCTCGTCCTCAACCACCCTGACCCCTCACCCATTCTGACCCATTATGACCCCACCCTGACCCCTCACCCATCCAAACTCCACCCTCACCCATTCTGACCCACTATGCACGTATCCACCACCACACCACTACCACAGTCGCCACCACCGCATATCTACCACCTCACCACAACCACCATCACATCCACACTACATAATTCCCAACCACACCACATCTACACCACTACCACACAACCGCCACAGCACAAACACCCCACCATACCATAGTTCACCGTCGACCTCATAATACACCACAACCACACTACCACAACTCACAATACGCCACAACCACCACCACAACTACCTCCAACACAACACCCATCCTCACCAAGCATCACCACACTACGATCACCGCTACAGCACAGTTACACATGACCATCACCCACCACACCTCACCACAACCACCACTGTACTATCTTCCATCACCACACCACTAACAGCATCACAACCCGTCCTCTGCACCACAATATACCACAATCACCAAACAACCAGAACCACACACAAAAAATCACCAACACTACACCACAATCTCAACCATTATTACACTACATCCCTACACCACAACCAACAAAACACCACTACATTATAAACACACCACAACCACCACCACACATCACAGTAAACAACACACTACAACCACATCCACAGTGTATCATCACCACCACTCCAATCCACAGGTCCATCACACCATCCCATATCCACACCACCACGACCACACCATATTCACACCACACCACACCACAAAACAACATCCACATCACCATCAAACCTTTACCCCCTCCACCATCACATCACACCACATCCACACCACATTCAAACCCCACCACCACCACCATATCACACCCATACCACCAACACAACACATCCACACCACCAGCATACTACACGTACATCACCAGCACACCGCACGTACACCACCGACACACCACACCACCAACACACCACACCACTCTACACATACCACACCACAACACTACCACCACCTCCTCACCATATCCGTACCACCACCACACCACACCCGCATCACACCTTCATCATACCAAATCACAATTTTTTTACACCTTACCACATATCCTCACTGAATCACACTACACCAGAACACACTCTAACCACAAACATCACTCAACACCACATCACACCAAACCCACACCACCCTACACCCTCACCACATCCACATCACACAACACCCAAAACATACTACAGTCATACAATCACCACATCACATCACATCACACCACCCCACACTACAACCCCCATCACACCCACATCTTCATCACACACAAGTTCACCATCCTTTCACTACACACCAACAATCCAACCCCACCAATACCACCATCACACCACATTTTTCCTCAATATTCCACAATACTTCACCACAACTAGAGTACACCACCACACCACACTGCAACTCCCACTGCACCACAACCCCCACACCACACCAGTTAACCCCATTCCACCACAAGACAAGGTCGAAGTGTGGCAATAAAAAGACCATACCACCACACTAGACGCACCACAGCAACACCACACTACCACAACACCACCACATCCCGTCCATTCACATCTCAGCACAACTACCACAATGTCACTCAACCATACCACAACCACACCACCACACTTCATTATTTCATACCACACCCACACCACAACAAGCAACCTACCACCACAGTACACTGCTACGGTTCACCCCACACCACAACCACACCAGCTTCCTTCACAACCACAACACTACAGCCTTCACAAAACAACACTATCCTAACCCCACACTGTCCTGATCATCTTCCCATCCTTATGTCTTAAACACATGGTATTTATCCTTACTCCACCCCTACACCACACAACCAGCACCACACCACTACCACAACCACAACAACATAACTGCAAGCAAACAAAAAACACCGCCACACCACACATAACGCCCACACCTCACACAACCCCCAACACACACACTCATATCACAACCCCATCTAACCCCAAACAACCTCCCTCAACCCCACCTAACCCCCCCACAACCCTACCTAAACCCCAAACAACCCCCCACAACCCCACCTCACCCGGACACAATTTCTACCAACCCACCCAACCCCCCACAGACTCGCCTAAACCCCACACAACCTCCCACAACCCTGACAACCTCCAACAACCCCATCTAACCCCCACACAACCTCCCCAACCCCACCTAACCCCCACACAACCTCCCCTAACCCCACCTAACTCCCACAACCCCACACAATCTCCCACAAACCCACCTAACCCCACACAACTTCCCACAAACCCATCTAACCCCACACAACCTCCCACAAACCCACCTAACACCACACAACTTCCCACAAACCCATCTAACCCCACACAACCTCCCACAGACCCACCTAACACCACACAACACCCCAAAACCCCACCTAACCCCCACACAACCTCCCACAAACCCACCTAACCCCCCTACAACCCCAGGCCACCCCGCTGCACTAGGGTTCAGGGTGGGGACGTCAGCATAGCGTAGCAACAAACAGTGTGTGGTTCCCCCTTAAGACAAGTTAGCTATCGTAAACCGGCGTATCGTACTCTACCACACCACCACCACCACACCCATGACGTCACTCACAACGCGGGGTGATGTCCTCTGCCTTGACTTCACCCCCTGACGTAATAACACTACCGCACCCACCACCACCATACCCATGACGTCACTCACAACGCGGGGTGATGTCCTCTGCCGTGACTTCATCATCTGACATCATAATACTACCACGCCACACTACAACGCACCACACCACACCACTTATTACGTCATACGTCACTGCCACCACACCACCACCACACCCATGACGTCACTAACAACGCGGAATGATGTCCTCTGCCTTGACTTCACCCCCTGACATCATTATACTACCGCACCCACCACCACCACCACCACCACCACACCCATGACGTCACTCACAACGCGGTGTGATGTCCTCTGCCTTGACTTCACCCTCTGACGTCATACTACCACACCACACTACAACGCACCACACCACACCACCTATGACGTCATTGGCAACGAGCTGCGTGCCGTGATGTCCTCCACTTTGACATCATCCTCTGACGTCATCACAAGACTACTACCACACTGGACTACACCACACACCACACCACACCACAACACTTCATATACCTCTCCACTTCATCCTTCCATCTCATCCTCGACCTCCCCCTCTACCTCACTCACATTCTCCTAGTCAGTCTCTTATTCTCCATTCTCTCCTCCACCTCATCCTCGGTCTTCCCCTCCATCTCACTCACATACACTCTCCTAGTCAGTCTCTCATACTTCATTCTCTCCCCCATCCCTTCATCTCATCCTCGGTCTCCCCCTCCGCCTCACTCACGTACTCTCCTAGTCAGTCTCTCAACACGGTCAAATCATCTCAAAGTATTTCTCCTATAATGAATAAAGTGTTCAGTGTTACTCCCACCATCCCTTCTACTCCTCCCCAACCCCCCCAACCTCACCCCACCCCACTCAAGCACCTTCAACCCCCATCACCAACCTCACTCCAGCATCCACCACACCCCTCTTCTCTCTATCTCCCCAGAACCCCTCCCTGCCTCCCCAACCCTACTCTATCCTCACCTCATCCCCTCCCCAACCCCACTCCCTATCTTTCAACCTCACTATAACATCACCATCCCTGTTCTCCCCAAACTCCAACCCCCAGCATCACCAACCCCGTCTCCTAACTTCCTCAACCCGATTATAACCTCAGTCAATATCATCTCCAACATCACCACAACCTTCTCAATCCCTCCCAGCCTTACCCCAACCCTTCCCCACATCAACCTCACCCCAGTCTCTCCCGTCTCAACCTCACGCTAGCTACACCACTCCTCTTCTACAATATCCACAAACGTCACCTCAACATCAACCCCCCTCCGCAACCTCCCCAACATCTCCTGAACTAGCCACAGCAACATCAACCTCCTCTCCTCCCCACATCCCCAAGCTTCACGCCCACTTGCCAAACCCACCTGCCCAACATCATTCCTAACCTCACCCCAATATTCATCTTATCTTCATTCCCTCCTCAACCCCACCCAAACCTCTCCCCACCCCTATGCCTTCTCCAACATCACCCCAACCCCATCATCATTCCTAACCTCAACTCGCTTCTTCTCTCTTCCTCACCCCACCCCAACTTCTCCCCAACCCCAACATCACTCCTAACCTCAACTCAATATTCACTTATGCACCTTCCCTCTTCTTTCCCTAACCCCACCCAAACCTCTCCCCACCCCAGCCCTTCCCCAACATCCCCCCAACCCCAACATCACCCCAGCTCATCACAACGTCAAATTCACAGCGAAAAAGATGCGATTTTCCTCATAATTCAGCTGGTATTGACGTCAACATCCTTGTGACGTCACCACTCATGACGCACACTGCCACTGCCCTGACAACACTATCACTCTGCCGCCCTTGCTTCACTCTGACATCACTCTAACATCACTCTGACATCTTTTTTTTTATTATTCTTTTTTTTACACTGCATCACCCTATTTTATACGGCTGGATTTTCTTCACTTTCATTCTTCTTCACTCTGACAGCCTTCCTTCACTCTGACATCACTCTAACATCACTCTGACATCAATTTTTTCTAAGTCTTTTTACACTGCTTCACTCTTTTATAATGCTGGATTTTCTTTACTCTTTCATTCTTCTTCACTCTGACAACACTATCACTCTGCCGCCCTTACTTCACTCTGACATCACTCTAACAGCATAAGGACATCTTTTTTTCCATTCCTCTTACACTGCTACATTTCTTCACTCTTTCATTCTTCTTCACTCTGCCAACACTGCCACCACCACCTTGCCAACACTATCACTTTGCCAGTCTTACTTCACTCTGACATCACTCTGAATATCTGACATCTTTTACTTCACTCTTTTTTTTATCGCTATATTTTCTTCACTCTTTCATTCTTTTTCATTGCCACCCTGACCACACTATCACTCTGCCGCCCTTACTTCACTCTGACATCACTCTTAACATCATAGTGACATCCTTTTCTACATTCTGTTACTTTGGTGCCACCCTTTTCACTCTTGCACTGTCTTTTCTTCACGCTGCAAACACTGTCATTCTCCCTTCACTCTGTCAGCCTTACTTCACTCTGACATCATCCTGAATTGCATCTTTTTCATTGTTTCTTTGGTATAAATTCCCTAGTTATTCGTCACTCTTTCATTCTTCTTCATTCTGCCATTCTTCTTTCACTCTAACACTCTCCATTCACACTTCCACTCTGCTATCTCCCTGACAGCTCTTTCCTTCACTCTACTCCATCATGCTGTCTCCTCAACTGACCTTTTTCTCACCCTACCGTCACACTTACATCATTCTTTCACTCTGATGTAACTCTTTCACCATTCCTTCACGACTACATTATCATCACTCTACTACCCTCTCTCTCACTCTGTCACACTATCACTCTTCTTAACACTCTCACACTTTCTGTCACCGTCACCCTCTCTATCTCTCTGTCACACTTGCTATCAGTCACACTTTCTTTAACTCTCACCTTTTCTATCACTGCCACACTTCCTATCCCTCTGTCACACTTGCTATCACTCTTCAACCATTTCCATCATGCTGCCACTGCACTAACATCACACTCGAAAAATACCACACACTATCCTACCCCTTAAAGCACAACATTTTACAGTTATCACTACACTATCACCACATACCACATCACACTACCACCACATACCATACACAACCACACCCCACTACCATCTACCACCACAACACTGCACCATACTATCACCACATACCACATCACACTACCACCACAAACAATACACTACCACACCCCACTACCATCTACCACCACACTACACCACCATCGCCACACACTGCATTCTCAGACCTTCCGTTGCTCTTTCATAATACCACCCCCCTCCCTTTCACCACACCACCATACCGACCCCCTCCAACCTAGTCCACACATGCTACCACAGAACACCACCACCACAAACACTGCCACACCATCACACTTAACCACAATACATACTCTGTCCTACCGTTCCCTCCTCGTCTACCAACGCACTACCACAGCTCCACCGCACTCTGCCTCACCTCTTCTCACATACTCTACTCCCTATGCCACACTCAACTACGCATGCTACCCTTCTCCACCACCCCACCCCCACCACCACCCCTCCCCTTCCCTCCCCAACTCAACATCATCACATCCTACCCTACCCTACATATCACCTCCTTCCTCTCTACCCCCCCCCTATTCCACACCTCCCCTACCCTAATCTCATACACTACAACTTCCCTTACTCACCACCACACACCCCTTCCTCTCCCCCACCACGCTCCCCCATCCCCATCCACTCTACCCTCTCCACTTTCCACCCCATTCCACCTAAATCTTCACGCCATTCCACTCCATCCCTCGCTGACTTTTTTCACATGCCCCCACCCTACCTCCTCCCTACCCCCACTTTAGTCCCCCCCCTCCCTCCCTCACCCCTCTACCACAACACACACACACACACACCACTCACCTTCACACATCACCACACCCTTCCCCACTCTCACTTTCCCTTTCCTTCCTCCCCCCACCACTTCCCCCACCCCTTCCCCCCTCTCCCCACCCCTTCCCCTCCCTCTCCCCCGTCCCCCAAGCCAGTCAGCCACACCCAGCAGCGCCTAAGTCCAAAAATAGTCAGAGATAAATATAGGACGAATATTTTTAGACAATCACTGCCAAGATAAATGGAGTTACCCCTCCTACCTTCAGTACTCCCATCCGTTTTCTGTTGCATAATATCCATCTGGTGTTCTGATGTGGAGTGGATGTTGTCTGGATGTGGAGTGGGAGTTTTGTGGATGCTGGGGTGGATGTGTGGATGTTACGTGGGTGGATGTGTGATGGATGGATGCTGAGTGAGTTCTGTGGATGTTGGAGTGGATGGGTGGATGTTATGTGGGAGATTGTGTGATGGATGGATGCTGGGTGAGTTCTGTGGATGTTGGAGTGGATGTGTAGATGTATGATGGATGGATGCTGGGTGAGAATTCTGTGGATGTTGAAGTATGTGGTGGATGGATGTTGAGTGAGATATCTGTGTGGATGTGGAATGTGGATGCTGAGTTAGAGATGTTGGGAGCTGCGTGCATGTTGAGGTGGGTGTGTGGTGGATGGATGTTGCATGAGAGAATTGTGTGGATGTTGGAGTGGATGTGTGGATGTTGAGTTCTTGTTCACGCCGAAGTGGATGTGTGGTGGATGGATGTTGTG
>NC_136995.1:13378776-13406276 GCF_032717465.1 Coenobita brevimanus
CCCCTCCTTCCCTCCCCTACTTTTTTCTCCCCACCCCTCCTTTCATTCTTTCTCCCATTCCATCATCTCCTCCCCCTTTTTTCTCTCATTCCCTATCTTCTCTCCCCTCCCCTTCCCACCATCTCTCCTCCTCCTCCCCCTCACTCCCCTTCTCCCCGTTTTTTTCTTCCCTTCCTCTACCCCACAATCTTCTCTCCCTCTTCCCTCCTACTCCTCCCCTTTTCTCTCCCCTCCCCTCCCCCTTCTTTTGATAGGCGGGGTCATACGTCATGCTGTGCTGTGACGCAGGGAGGGAGTAGAGAAGGGGAGGGAGGGAGGGGAGGGGAGGGGAGGAAAGTGGGGAGAGGGATGATGGGAGGGATGATGAGGGAGGAGGAGAGGAGAGGGGGAGGACGGGGAAAGGAGGCAGAGGAGGAAGATGGTGGGGAGGGGAGAGGAGGAGGAGGAGGGAATGGGGGAGAGGAGGGATAGGAGAGACCGCGAAAGGGAGAATAGGGATGAGTAGATGGGGAGGGGAAGGGAGGAAAGGGGAGAGAGGGGAGGGCAGGGCAGGGGAATGGAAAGCCGGGGATAGGAGGGTAAGCTAAGAGGGGGAAGAGTGAAGGGAAGGGAAGGAAGATATGGGGAGGAGAGGGAGGGAGGAAGGGGAAAGGAGAAGAGGGGAGGGGATGACTAGGGAAGGCAGAGGAGGGGAAAAGAGGGTAAGATAAGAGAGGAAAGAAAGAAGGGTAGATATGGGGGGGGAGGGGGAGGGAGAAAGGGAGGGGGAGGGGATAGGCATAATGATAAAGTGAGGGAGGAGAGGGAAAGGAAGATGGTGGGGGGAGGGAGGGAAAATGCAATGGAGGAAAGACGAGAGAGAGAGAGAGAGAGACAGAGAGACAGACAGACAGACAGACAGACACAGAGAGAGAGAGAGAGAGAGAGAGAGAGAGAGAGAGAGAGAGAGAATAGGGGGATGAAAATGCTTAGAAATGGAGGAGAGAACGTATGAGGGAAGGGAAAGAGAGGGGAGTGGAGGGGAAGGGAGGGAAAAGGGAGGGAGGAGGGAGGCAGGGGGAGAGTAAACGGGAAGGGGAGGCGAAGGGGGGGAAAGGTGAAGGGGAGGGGGAGGAGGGAGAGGGGGAGGAAAGGGGAAGTGGAGGGGGAGGGAGGGGAAGGGTGAGAGGAGGAGAAAGGGAAACGTGTGGGTGATGGGGGTGGAAAGAGAGAGAGAGAGAGAGAGAGAGGGGGGGGTATGAAAAGGAGAGAGGAAGGAGGAAAGATGAGAGGAGGAGGAGCATGAAGGAGTGAAAGTGAGAGGCAGAGGGGAAGAAATGAAGGGAGGGGAGGGGAAGGGAGGGGGAAAAGTGAAGGGGAGGGGAAGGGAGGGGGAAGAGAAGAGGGACGGGGAGGGAATTGGGAAGAGAAGGGAGAAGGGACGGGGAGGGGAGAGAGGCGGGAAGGGAAGGGGAGGGGAGGGGAGGGGGAAGAGAAGGGAGAAGGGGAGGGGAGGGGAGGGGGAAGAGAAAGGGAGGGGAGTGGGAAGAGAAGCGGGAAGGGAAGGGAAGGGGAGGGGAGGGGGAAGGGAAGGGAAGAGGAGGGGAGAGGAGTGGGATGGGAAGGGAAGGGGAGGGGAGGGGAGAGGAGTGGGAAGGGAAGGGAAGGGGAGGGGAGGGGAGGGGAGGGGAGGGGAGGGGGAAGAGAAGGGATGAGAGGAGGGGAGGGGAATGGGAAGTGAAGGGGGAAGAGGAGGGGAGGGGAGGGGGAACAGAAAGGGAAAGGGGAGGGGAAGGAGGGGAGAAGAGGAGGAGGAAAAGGAAGAGAAGGGGGAAGGGGAGGGGGAAAAGAAGGGGGAGGGAGGGTAAAAATGGGATGGAGGGGAGAGTTAGTAATGGAAGAAAAAATAAGGAGGGGGAGAGGGAAGGAGTAGGAAAGGGGAGGGGAGAGCGGGGGAAGAGGTAGGAAACAGGAGAGAGAGAGAGAGAGAGAGAGATTCACCCACGGGATCTCTCTCTTAAGCTGAATAAAATCGTCTGGTGGTAGCAAGACTCACTCTCTCTCTCTCTCCCTCCAGTCCAATCCAGCTCTTTCTCTTCTCACTGGCTCTCAATCTTTATTTCTCTCTCTCTCTCTCTCTGCTCTACCTCGCCTAGCAACCCCTCTCTTTTTCCTCTTCTCCCCCCCCCCTTTTCCTCCCCAGACTAACTCTCTTTACACCCCTCTCTACTCTCTTCCCCAAAACACCTCCATTCCCCCTCCTCCCTTTTCTCCCCTTCACTTCCCTCCCCCCTCCCCTCCCTCTCCTCCCCACACTAATCTCTCCACCTCCCTCCTCTTTCCTCCTCCTCCCCCCCTTCCCTACCCACCTCCCCTCTCACTTCCTTTCCCTCCTCTTCCCCTCTCTTCTTCACTCTTCACTACCCCGTCCCTTCTCTCCCTCCCCTTCCCCCCTCTTCTCTCCCCCCCCTCTCTCTCTCAGTTTCCTTTTCCCTTCCTTTCTCCCCATCCCTCAAATACACTTTCCTGGCGCCTCTCCCTACCACATCCCCCTCAATTTCCACCCCCAACTCCCCCTCTCACTTCTTCATCCCCAACCTCGACCCTAATACTGAACTCTCTCTCTCTCTCTCTCTCTCTCTATCTATCTATCTATCTATCTATCTCTCACCTCCCCACCTATATTCCTATCTATCTTGTACAGTTTCTTCTTCCTACCCTCTCTTTCCTCCCCATCTTCCTCTCCTCCCCAACCTTCCCCCTCTTCTCCATCTCTCATACCTACTCCCCTCCCTAACTGGTCTCTCCCCATTCTCTCACTCTCTCCTTCCTCCCCAACTCTCCCCTCCTCCTCTCCTTTTCCCCTTCCCAATACTCTCTCTGTGTTCCTCTTCGTCAATCTTCTCTCCATGTTCCTACCGTCCTCTCTCTCTCTCTCTCTCTCTCTCTCTCTCTCTCTCTCTCTCTCTCTCTCTCTCTCTCAACCATCCCCTTCCACCTCTTTCCTCCCCAACCTCCACTTCTCTCTCTGCTTCCCAACTCCCTATCCACACACTCATCGCCCTACCCTCACCATTCCCTTACTCCCCAACTCCCCTTCCCCACTCCCTGCACCACACACTCATCGCCCTTCCCTCACCATTCCCTTACTCCCCAACTCCCCTCCCCCACTCCCTGCCCCACCCATCCCCGCACTCACTCTCACCTAGCAACCTTGTGGGCCCCGGTTCACCCCTGACCTTTCAACACTCGCCAGCCACCCTTCCACCTTTTGTCTCTCTCTCTCTCTCTCTCTCTCTCTCTCTCTCTCTCTCTCTCTCTCTCTCTCTCTCGTCTATCTGTTTATGGCCATTTATGTATCTTATCAATTTCTGTCTCAATCCTAACCTGACATGCTTACCTGGTATCTATCAATCTATTCGCTCTCTCTCTCTCTCTCTCTCTCTCTCTCTCTCTCTCTCTCTCTCTCTCTCTCAAGCACACAAACACACTCACATTCTCTCTCTCTCTCTCTCTCTCTCTCACACACACACACACACACACACACACAATCCCTTACTCTCAAGCACACAAACACATTCTCTCTCTCTCTCTCTCTCTCTCTCTCTCTCTCTCTCTCTCTCTCTCTCTCTCTCTCTCTCAATCAGGTCACAGGGGCGGCGGCTATCCTCCTCAGCCACAAATATAGCACAGCATACATTTGGTTGGGTTGATTTTAGCGAAGAGGGAAGGATTATATTCACAGCAGACCTACAAATGTCCACCTCTAGCCTTACTAAATCTAACTATACATAACCATACTTATCTAAATCAAACATTACTTGCTCTAAATCCAACCATCATCATCATCATCATCATCATCATAATACTCTTGATTAGCATGATCATATTATAGTGTTGGGTCTGTCTGTGAGATTGTAAACTAACTTTTGACAGCAACTGTACCTAGTCGAAGCCCTCAGTCAATAGGGCGAGTAAGTGAAATCTGGCAAACTCGGACCGTAGAGTTTAATAATTTTCCGATAATATCCTTCACTACCTCCTAACTGAATAAGTGAAACCTTGCAAAGCGAAACCGTAGAGTTTTCTGAAGGTTTCCACTGGCCTTGTGTTAATTTTACTTGTTTGACACCCCCCAAACACACACAAACACACACACACACACACACACACACACACACAGTTGCCTTGTCCTGCAACCCGCACTGTTCTTTCACCTTAACTTGTCCCAGATTTTCACCGCACCTTACCCACTTTTCTCCCCATTTGTACGGTGGAACTGAAACCGACCTTCCTCCCCCACCCTGCATCATCATCATCATCATCATCATTCTGGAGACTTACACAAAAATCTACCCCTCTTCCACCTACCCCATGTCTCTCTCTCTCTCTCTCTCTCTCATGGGGTCGGATTATCTCTGCTATTTAAGGAACACCTGCGATTGTTACCTGTAATTAACCTGCATCTCACCTTACAGTAATCAGGAATGACAAAAAGGTGAGGCAGCATCTATCATCATCACATGCTTCAAAATCTATCGCCAAAAACATCACAGACTCCAAAATCTATCGCCAAAAACATCACAGGCGCCAAAATCTATCGCCAAAAACATCACAGGCGCCAGAATCTATCGCCCAAAACATCAGACTCCAAAATCTATCGCCCAAAACATCAGCCTCCAAAATCTACCGCCAAAAACAACACGGGCTTCAACAACTACCACCAAAACGCCAAAAACATGATAGGCTTCAGAATCGATTGCCCAAAACATCACTAGCTTTAAAATATATATAGCCAAATCTTCAAAAACTATCGCCAAAAACATCACAGCCTCCAAAAATCTGTCGCCAAAAACTGGGGGCTACTCTACACCTTGGCATGCTCTGTTTTGATATTATGGATCTTTATATTAACCTCCCCAGTCTTTACTAACCTCCCCAACACCTCCTAATCTCCCCAACCCACCCCTACACTCCTACCCCAACACCCTCAACCCCACCCAAGCATCCCACTGTTCCCCTTATCCCCCAACCTCCTTCAACCTTCACCAACCCCATCATGGCCTCTCCTCCCCCACTTCCCTCCCCAACGCCCCAATCGCCTCTCCTTTATCATTGCCCTCCCCAAACCTTTCCCAACCCCCTTCCAAGCGCCCAATCGTCCTCCCCACCTCTCCTCCCCATCCGTCCTCGCCTCATTCGTACCTCCTCCCTAACCTACCCCAACCCTAACCAGAGTTACTCAGGACATCAACAGCGTCATCAACCTTTGCCTTCCCTTTTCTCCTTCTTTCTCTTCTCTTCCTCATTTACCCATTTCTTTCCCTTCCCCACTTTCCCTTCCTTTCCTAGCTTACCCAAACCCTCAGATCTCTTCCTATTCTTGACTTCTTTCTCTTCCTAATTTTCTGTCTGAATTTCGCTTCCCCCATTTGCCTTCCCTTCCTAACTTACCTCAACCCTCACCTTTCTTCCTATTCATTACTGTCTTTCTTTCTCATTTACCCTCTCCCTTCCCTTCCCTCCTCCTCCCCTTCCCTTATATTCCTCCTCTCCTCTCCTAACCTACCCCAACCCAAACTCCAGTACCCCAAGACATAACTACACACCACCAGTCTTTACCTTCATCTTTCTTCCTCCTTCTCTTCTCTTCCTCATATACCCCTGACTCATCACTTTTCCTTCCCTCCCCACACTCCCCATGCCTCCCCAATCTACAGCAAGCATTCCTAACACCTATCACTCTCCCCTAATCCTAAATCTGTACTATTCTCCAATCTTTCGTACATTTCAACACTTCAGTCCATTTCTTAACCATCCACACACACACACACACACACACACACACACACACTCCTCAAGGCTTCCCCACCGAACACACCTCCCCACCTAATTTCCATCATTCTTCTAACCTCCCCACTCTGCCATAACCAAGTCCTCCCAACACATCCCCAATCATCCATAACGTTCCTAGGATTTCCCCAACCATCACCGCACCTCCCAGGGCCCTATTTTCCCCAATCATACCCCACTCTTCCCCAACACCTCTCTACCTTTTCCCACACTCTTCCAAGCTTCCCCAACCTCAACCAAGCCATCCTGATGCTTCCCCATACCTCTCAAAGCTCCCCGACTTCACTCCACCCTTCCCACCAGTTCCAAACACCCCTCTACCCTTCGTCACATCTCTCCCCACCCATTGCCTACCTTCTCAGAACATTCCTGACACCCTTCCCCAAACAACCACATTATCCCCACACCTCACAAGCCTCACCTGCGTCATATACATCCCCATTCCTCCACAATCATTCCACTAATCCCCAGCACCGACATAATTTTTTCCAATTCCTCAGGGCCAGTCAATCCCCTACCTTCTTGACGATTTCCCAACCATCCCCAATTCCCCTAAAGCTCCGTTACCTCGCTTCATTCTTCCCCATGCTTCCCCCTCTCCCAGCCAACCATCCCCAACCTTCCCTAAGCTAACACCACCTTCCCTACACTACTCAAGGCGCCCTTCCCAACTCTTCCCCAACACTTAAGTAACCTTCCCCATACTTTCCTAATATCTATAATTTCCAACAATGATCTTCCCCAACCCTCCTCACTTCTCCCCAACATTTCGCAACCACGCTCAACCTTATCGACAATCCCCCAACCTTCAACACATTTCTTATTGCATTACCAACTCTCCCCAACCTTCCCCACACTTCCTAATGTTTCCCCAACTCTTCCCACACTTCATAATGCTTCCCCAACTCTGCCCAACCTTCCCCACACTTCATAATGCTTCCCCAACTCTCCCCAGCCTTCCCCATTACTCCCCAATAGTCCCAAGTCTCCCCCACACTACCTGCAGCCTCCCCAACCATCATCATCCAGCATCGTCAGTCTTTCCCCACGTCATCCCCAACACATCCTTAAGGCCATATGCTGAGAGAGAGAGAGAGAGAATGATCCAGACAGAGAGAAGGATCGAGACTGAACGATACAGAGAGAGAGAGAGAGAGAGAGAATTAAAACAGAAAGATCGAGACAGAGAGAAGGATCAAACACAGAACGATGAGAGAGACAGAGAGAGAGAGAGAGAGAGAGAGAGAGAGAGAGAGAGAGAGAGAGAGACAGACAGAGAGAGAGAGAGTGAGACAGAGAGAGAAGGATCACAACACAGAACGATAAAAGAGAGAGAGAGAGAGAGAGAGAGAGAGCTAGTCCGGACGTACACTGCCTCCATCTCACGGTCTTCTCTATTTTTAGCTTCCACTGTTACTATATATAGCTCCCAGGGACGGAGGGAGGGGGAGGGGCAGGGGGGAGAGAGAGCGAGAGAGAGAGTGAGAGAGAGAGAGAGCGGAGAGGGAGGGACAAAGAGAGGAAGGGAGAGTTGCCAATGAGAGTCGGTGGTGGTGGTGGCTGGAGAGAGAGAGAGAGAGAGAGAGAGAGAGAGAGAGAGAGAGAAGGGACAGGGAGAGGGAAGGAGAAAGAGAGGGGTGAAAGAAAAGAGAGGAGAGAAAGAGGGGGGAGGGACGCAAGAAGGGGAAGAAAGAGAGAGCGGGAGAGAGAAAAAGAGAAAGGGAAGGAAATGGGAGGGGAGGGGAGGGGAGGGGAAGAGAGGAGAGGGGAAGGGAAGGGAAGGGGAGGGGGGAGCCAAGTCTGTCTTTCCCTCCCCCCCTCCCTCCTTCCTTCTTTAGTAGTCGCTAAAATTATATACCCTGCCCAGCTCTCTCTCTCTCTCTCTCTCTCTCTCTCTCTCTCTCTCTCTCTCTCTCATCGGTAATCTTTCTACCTTCTCTGTCACACACACACACACACACACTTTCTCACTGTTAATCTCTCTCTCTCTCTCCCCAGGCAAACCAACAAAGGTCACTTGTTAGAAAATAAAGCTAGTTCTAAAAATATCCCTTCTAAGTGAGCCATCTTAGTTACTAGAGAGAGAGGGGGGGGGGAAGGAAAGGTAAGGGAAAAGACGAGAGGAGTGATAGGAGGAGAGAAGAGAAGAAAGGGGGGGGAGGGAAGAGAGGAGGAGAATGGGGGAAAGGAGGGAGGAAGGAAGAGAGAGGGGAGGGGAAGGTATGGGGAGGAAGAAATAGAAAAGAAGTGGAAGGAATGGGAGAAAAGGAGAGAGAGAGAGAGAGAGAGAGAGAGAGACGGGGGGAGGGAGGGGGGAGAGAGAGAGTTCGGATCAATAGCCGGAGCGAGAGAGAATTGCCCAAACATTTGCGGGCACTATATTTGGCGCCCTAGATATTTCAGTCTCTCTCTCTCTCTCTCTCCACCAGACAGGAGAGAGAGAGAGAGAGAGAGAGAGAGAGATTATAAGATGGGACGGAAGGAAAGTGGAAAGGGAGTGAAGGAGAGAGAGAGAGAGAGAGAGAGAGAGAGAGAGAGAGAGAGAGAGAGAGAGAATATAAGATGGGACGGAAGGAAAGTGGAAAGGGAGTGAAGGAGAGGGAGAGAGAGAGAGAGAGAGAGAGACAGAGACAGAGACAGAGAGAGAGAGAGAAAAATATATAAGATGGGACGGAAGGAAAGTGGAAAGGGAGAGAGAGAGAGAGAGAGAGAGAGAGAGAGAGAGAGAGAGAGAGAGAGAGTTAAGGAAGGGGATGGGACAGGGAAGCTACTAGGAATGAGGAAGGGGAAGTAGCAAGAGGGAGGGAGGAAGGGAGGGGGGTGATGACGTGTGTGGGGGAGGGGGGAGATATCTTTAAGCAGAAGAGAGCAAGGGAGAGGAAAAGAGGGAGGGAGGGAGGGAGGGAGATAGGTTGTTTCGTAGGGAGGTAAGTAGGTTGGCTCGTAGGGAGGGAGGGAAGTTCGCAGGGAGGGAAGTGAGAGAGAGAGAGAGAGAGAGAGAGAGAGAGAGAGAGAGAGAGAGAGGTGGAGAGAGAGAAGGAAGGTGGGACAGAGGGAAGGAGGATGGAAGGGAGAGAGAGAGATGTAGGCAGGCAGGCAGGTAGACTGGTAGGTAGGTAGGAAGGAAGATTCGTAGGTAGATAGGTAGGTTGGTAGGTAAGTAGGAAGGCAAGCAGGCAGGTAGGTTGGTAGGTAAGCAGGAAGGCAGGCAGGAATGTAGGTAGGTTGGTAGGTAGGTAGGCAGGCGGGTATTTTGGTAGGTAGGTAAGTAGAAAGGTATGCGGGCAGGTAGGCTGGTATGTAAGTAGGAAGGCAGGCAGGAAGGCAGGCTGGCAGGTAGGTAGGTAAATAGGATGGTAGGCAGGCAGGTAGGCTGGTACGGAAGTAGGAAGGTAGGAGGGCAGGTAGGTTGGTAGGTAGGTAGGTAGGAAGGTAGCCAGGCATGTAGGCAGGTAGGCACTGCAGGTAGCCTAGGTACGGAAGGAGGGGGAGCAGGAGGGAATAGACAGATAGATAGAAAGATAGCTAAATAGATAAACAGCCAGAGATAGATGTTAGACCAGATGGATAAATTGACAGATGCAGCAATTATTCAGTGAAATGGCTGGGGACAGGGCGACGTGGTGGCGATTTGTTTGTGGCCACCCCGTATGGGATTAAGGCGTCTGGCAAGATAGATAGATAAAATTTTTCACTTCTCTACCTACTTACGTATCTACTTTCCTGCCTACTTACCTACCTATTTATCTTATTTATCTTCATCCTACCTACCTCTCTCCCTTCCCCTTCCTTCCTCCCCTCCCTTACTTCCTACTTCCCTACCTACCTTCCTCTCTCCTTCCCTTACAACGTACCCAACTACCTACTTACTTACCTACCTACCAGCCAACCAACTCACCCACTTCCCTACCTACCTCCCTTACATCGTACCCACCTACTTACCTCTCTTCCTCCCTTACACCGTACCTCCCTACCTACCAATTAACCAACCCTGATACCTCCCTACCTCCCTCCCTCCCTCCCTTTCATCCTACCAACCTACCTACCAACCAACCAACCAACCTACCTACTTACCCACCAGCCAACCAATCCACTTTCTTACCTACCAACCAACCCACCTACCTACCTATCAACTAACCAACCCACCTACCTACCTATCAGCCAACCCACCTACCTATCTACCAACCAACCCACCTACCAACCAACCCACCTACCTACCTACCTACCAACCAACCCACCTACCTACCTACCTACCAACCCACCCACCCACCTACCTATCAACCAACCCACCCACCTACCTACCAACCAACCCACCCACCTACCTACCAACCAACCCACCCACCTACCTACCAACCCACCAGCCAATCAATCCACTTACCTACCGACCCACCTACCTACCTACCCATCCGCCTACCTACCTACCTACCCGCCTACCTACCTACTCAGTGCAGAATGGCAATCGCTGTGGACGCCTGTGTTAATCTTAAAATCTCCGGACGATTTTATTCAGCTTTACAAAGACGATTTTTACATATCAATCTCGCTGTCTCCGGACGATTTTATTCAGCCTTCGAACTGGTGGGGTTAGATCCAGCCGCCATTAACCCCTCCAATGCTAGAGGCGGGTCCGGGGCTCAATAAAATCGTCTGGATAGCGAAAATAAAAGTAAAAAAAAATCGTCTGTACAGAGGTATTTCCTACGCTGAATGAAATCGTTTGAAGACGGCGACAAAGTAAAATAAATCGTCAGTGTAAAGAAGTACCCCAAGCTGAATAAAACCGTCTGGATGATCGCTGAATGAAAAAAATCGTCTACGGAGGTCTGAGAAAATTTGAACATAAAAAAGGGGAGGTTGAAAATACACCCTTGCTTCTGTATATGATCAATCTCTCGGAGGGGTAGGGTCCCGTGGCTAGGCCGGTAGATTTCCAGTAGATTTAAGGGTAGATGAACACTCTAACCGCCTGGTGGCACTACAGACGCGAAAAAATGGCCCCAATTCCCTAACACCGTTTCCTAATCAATTTATTTTGCATATTACACATTCCTGTCCTATTAAATTATGATCTTCCACTAGTCAAACCCTAACACCTTTTCTTACGCGATTTATTTTGTTTATTACACGTTCCTGTCCTATTAAATTATGATCTTCCACTAATCAAACTCTAACACCTTTTCTTACGCGATTTATTTTGCTTATTACACGTTCCTGTCCTATTAAAAAATGATCTTCCACTAGTCATACCCTAACATCTTTTCTTATGCGATTTATTTTGCTTATTACACGTTCCTGTCCTCCACTAAGATAAATCCACTAGTCAAACCCTAACACCTTTTCTTATGCGATTTATATTGCTTGTTACACGTTCCTGTCCTCCACTAAAATAAATCCACTAGTCAAACCCTAACACCTTTTCTTACGCGATTTATTTTGCTTATTACACGTTCCTGTCCCCCACTAAAATAAATCTTTCCAATATTGTCAAACCCTGTCACCTTTTCTTATGCGATTTATTTTGCTGATTGTACCTTATGCTCCTCTTCTGTGTACCATTTATCCTTCCAATATCGCCATACTCCACAAAAAACTCCCGAACACCTTTTCCTAAGCAATTTATTTTGCTTATTACACCTTACTGTCCTCTTCTGTGTAAATCCTTTCAATATAGCCACTCTTAACACCTTTCCTTAAGCGATTTATTTTGCTTATTGCACTTTACTGTCCTCTTCTGTGTAAATCCTTCCAACATAGCCATACTCTAACACCTTTTCCTATGCGATTTATTTTGCTTATTACACCCTCCTCTCCTTTACTTTAATATATCCTTTCAATACCACCATACTCACCTTTTCAAAAGCGATTTGTTTTGCTTGTTACACATTACTGTCCTATTCTGTATAAATCCCTCCAGAATCGCTAATACTCTGCTTAAGGTTTCCGAACGCCTTTTCCTAATCGATTTATTTTGCTTATTACACCTTTTGTACTACATAAATCCTTTCAACATCGCTATACTCTACATAAAAGTTCCCTAACACCTTTTCCTCAGCGATTTATGTTGCTCAATACATGTTACTGTCCTCCTCTATGTATCATAAATCCCTCTAATATGTCATACTCTACATAAAGCTCCTTAGCACATTTTTCTAAGCGATTTATTTTGCTTATTACCTGTTGCTGTCCTCCTCTGTATCATAAATCCCTCTAATATCGCCATACTCTGCATAAATGACGAAAAAAAAAAATAGTCATATCTAAAAAATAAATCGCTAAAGAAGGGGTGTTAGGGAGCCTCCTTAACCGACGAGAATATGGACCACACAGTCACCTCTTACGGGATCGAAGCAAAGCAAGGCAGACACTTCGACCGGGGCGCCGAAACCACTAAACCACCAGGAGCCTTTTTTTTTTTTTTTAATGCAAAGAAGAAGGAACCAAAGGCCAGAATGTTGCCGCAAAAAAATAAAATAATAATAATAAATAAAATAAAGCAAAAACAAGATAACGGAGAAAAATTCAAGATCCGATTATTTCGAGATGCCAGGACACACTGCGTTTGAAAGACTGGAGATCATAGGCAGCAGGAAATACAGACAGAAGGAGACAGTTCCAGAGTTGACCTGTTGCATACATAAAGGACTGGGAGTAACGGATAAAGAGTTGGACAAAAAAGGGATGAGAGTTTGCTGCTAGATGGGTGTTACGTGCCCGCCGTAGTGGTGGAGGGGTGCATGCAGACAGTTCAGAGGAGCAGTGACCATTGAAGTAGCGACAGAAAAGATATACATATGTACAAGAAGGCAATGCTATGGTTCTACAACCTTCGCACTTCTTCGTGACTAGCGTAGGGATACCAAGAGTATATTTTTAGAGCTGTTTTAGCCCTGTAATTTTCTCTGGTAATTTAACCCTGTGTTGGTGTTGTCTCAGATGAATGAAAGCGTCTAAAATCGTCTACAGTTTCTTACATTCATAAAATCGTCCGGTTATCCTAGATCAGTGGCCCTTAACCTTGCTGCCGCTGTTACCCCCCTGGCACACCTTCATAGGCTATTACTACCCCATCCTACCCACACCCAGAGAAAGAGCAGAAAGACACCACGATACATACAGGTGACAACACAAGCTGACTGAAGAAATGGTGTAGTCTATACCAAGCTCTATCCAGGACGTAGCCACAGCCTTATCATGATAATTTTCTTTTAGTTCTAAAAAAAGAAAAGCACAAACTGATAATCTTTCTTTAGTTCTTATAAAAAAGAAAACTTGATAAGCAAAGTTTCACCGATATAACCCCATTGAAAAGGCAAAATTGCCCCTTTCGGGTGATTACCCCCCCCCCCAGGTTAAAAAACCACTTTGATTAACAAAATCGTCTAAGGATTCTCCGATTACTAAAACCGTCTGGTGTATTCTTAGGTAGTAATTTAGAGTTTTATCAGATGAATAAAATCGTCATGAACAAATTAGAACATCCACTCTTCAAATTTTCAGCTGGATAAAATCCTCTTGTATTGACAGGAATAATCCACCTGTCCACAGCAAATCCCTGACCTACAAAATCAACCCCTCCTATCCCATATTTCCTCACCTCCAGACGGTTTCACTCAGCTTCAGTGGGAATTCCTTTTTTTTTATTTTTTTCCCTTCTAACCTAACCTAGCAAAGATCGCTATTTTCATCTTCTAACCTAGCAAACATCACTATTTTTCTTCTAACCTAGCAAAGATCGCTATTAAACGCATTTTTTTCTTCTAAGCTAGCAAAGATCGCTAACCCTCTTTTAGCTTCACTGATGGCTAATTGGCTTAAGACTGGGAGGTAAATTTGACTAGCAACCAAGGAGACTTTCCCCTTTCGCCTTAACTGATGACCTTCTGTAGTCAGAGTGGAGGGTAAATTTGACTAGCAACCAAGGAGACTCTTTCCCCTTTCCCTTTAACTGATGACCTTGTGTAGTTAGGGTGGAGGGTAAATTTGACTAGCAACCAAGGAGACTCAATAAACAAGCGTCATCAAATTCCAAAAAAAACACGATTAAGTATATCTGGGTTGAAGGTAAATTTGACTAGCAACCAAGGAGACTCATTCCCTTCACTGATGGCTAAGTGCAGTCAGAAGGGGGGAAGGGGGGAATAAATTTGACTAGCAACCAAGGAGACTCAGCCTAAATAAGTCACATCCAAGCAATAAGGACTTAGTATCTTTAGGTGTGGAATTTGCTCAGTTCCGTCAGATGAAAAACAAAAAACGAAGAAAAAACTATTATATTGGTCAGAGGGTTAATACAGACTGTATCTAATCCCTTCTAGGTCTTTCAAAAAATCTCTAAGCACTTCTTCGTGACTAGCACCATATCATAGTGTTATTTTTACAACTCAGTATTCAAGATGGAGATGGCAATTTTGACCAAGTTAGAGTAAAGAGCATATTTCTCTCTCTCTCTCTCTCTCTCTCTCTCTCTCTCTCTCTCGTCATCACACCCCTAACCCCTGTAGATCGATGACATGGTCGTGACGTCACGGGTCCTCATTTTCATCGGTTAAGGAAGCTCCCTAACACCTCTTCCTTTGCGATTTATTTGTAGATATGGCTGGCTAATATTCTTCTGCACGTTACCTAGTGAGCTAGCAGGAGGGCAGTCAAATGGTGGGTGACAGCGACTTGGAGGAGTTTTGTCTGCGGCCACCCTTTGCGGGATTAGGGCGTCGGGCTATAGATAGATAGACTGACGTTCTCTATGCAGAGTATGACGATATTAGAATGATTTATGTAATATACAGGTGAAGAGCTAGGTGTAACAACCAAAATAAGTCGCTTGGGATAAGGTGTTAGGAAGGGGCTATGCACTGTTTTCATTTTCTGCTATCCAAAATAAGTCGCTTGGGATAAGGTGTTAGGAAGGGGCTATGCACTGTTTTCATTTTCTGCTATCCAAAATAAGTCGCTTGGGATAAGGTGTTAGGATGAGGTTGTGCATTGCCTTCGTTAATTTTGTGGTATACGCGTCCTTTCCTCCTCTAAATATACTCTAATATACCCATCTGACGCAAGAATGAATATAAGAGAACAAGAACAGTATAACATTAACATAGTGTAGTTCATTATCTCCTATCTATACTCTTTTTACTCCAACTTGGCCTAAAATTGTCATCTCTCCATCTTGAACGCTGAGTTGTAACCATCAAGTGAGACTGGAAAATAGCGCTAGTCACGAAGAAGTGCTATGGGAAGGATGTAGAGCCGTAGCATTGTCTTTTCTGCCACTGAGCTACGTGAAAAAAGTTGCAAAAGGACGAAAATCTAGGCCAAGTTAAGGTGAAAGGAGTACAGGTGATTGTCTTAAATTCTGCAGCTTATTTCACGTATATCAGTGTAAAGGGACATTGCTACAGCTCTACATCCTTCCCACAGCACTTCTTCGTGTCTAAAGATAATGATGTACAGATAAGACAGCTGACAGACACACAGATAGATAAAGATAGATAGACAGACTAATACGGACATATAAGAAAAACGGACATAGATAGATAGGTGGACAGGTAAAAGATACAGGTACAAATAGATAAATACTGAGAGAGAGAGAGAGAGAGAGAGAGAGAGAGAGAGAGAGAGAGAGAGAGAGAGAGAGAGAACGTGGTAGTGAAGGCTAAAATCGTCTGAAGGAAGCAAGAACTAAATGAAAACACACATATACACACACACACACACACACACACACAAAACTACATCCCCCTCTACCAAAGCACACACACACACACACATACACACACACACTCACTACATTCCCCCACCAAAACACACACACACACACACACACACACACACACACACACAGGTAACCATAATCAGGTGTTAAGCTTCGGCACCCACCCACGCTCAAGGAAGGTACAGCAGGGAGAGGGACGCCTTCACGTGGTGGCACTGATATAACCAGGTCAGATCCACTGCCTGGTTATACACACGTCCCTCAACTACTTCCCTATCCCCCAAAAGGAAGATGGTAGTCTGCAGGAGGGAAATTTGAGCTATCAGTCCATAGACAGTGTGTCCTCTTATATGCTATACAGTTCTTGCTTCAGTTTGGCCTAAAATTACCATCTCTTCATTCCTGTGTTGAAATAATTGCTCAGTATTATTTTACGATGCTAGTCACGAAGATGTGCCATGGAAAGGATGTGGAGCCGTGGTATCGTCTGTCATGGAGCTGTAACACTAGATCATCACTAGGATATGATGCTAGTCACGAAGAAGTGCCATGGGGAGTTTGTATAGACCCAGTACTGCCCTTTTCTGCCACTAAGCTACGTGAAATAGGCCGCAACGGGACGAGAACCTGGTCCAATTTAACGTGACAAGGGTATATGTTAGCAGCCTGCCTGTTCATCCCACCACACACACACACACACACACACACACACACACACACACACACACACACACACACACACGGATAGACAAGAGACAGACAGCCCCCTCCCACACACACAAACATGCAGAAAGACAACACACACACACACACACACACACACACACACACACACACACACACACACACTAGTATTAGATGTTATGAGGGCTAATGAAGGCTGCATATAACCTCACTATTTGGAAAAAGTCTCGCCCTAAGCTCACAGAAAAGTGTGTGTGTGTGTGTGTGTGTGTTATGTGGGTGTATGTGTATTTTTGTCAGTGCGTGTGTGTGTGTATGTATGTGTGTGTGTGTTATGTGGGTGTATGTGTATTTTTGTCAGTATGTGTGTGTGTGTGTGTGTGTGTGTGTGTGTGTGTGTGTTATGTGGGTGTATGTGTATTTCTGTCAGTGCGTGTGTCTAGTGTGTGTGTGTGTGTGTGTGTGTGTGTGTGTGTGTGTGTGTGTGTGTGTGTGTGTGTGTGTGTGTGTGTGTTATGTGGGTGTATGTGTATTTCTGTCAGTGCGTGTGTCTAGTGTGTGTGTGTGTGTGTGTGTGTGTGTGTGTAGTGCATGTGTTGGTGGGCTAATATCACCCTTAACGCCATGTCTATTTGCCAATTATTCATGACCTTATCAGCGACCTCCCTTGGCCATTATCACCCTTAAGGTCATCTGTAGTTGTAGTCCCGCTTCGGCTGTGACCTCGGTTCCTATTCTCCCCAGTTAAGTTCCCTAGCACCTTTCCCCAAGCGATTTAGTTTACCAGCGACCTCCCTTGGCCATTATCACCCTTAATGTCATCTGTGTCTGCAGTCCCGCTTCTGCTGTGATCTGGGTTCTCCTCAGTTAAGTCCCCTAGCACCTTTCCTCAAGTGATTTAGTTTGCGTATTACACCTTACTGTCCTCTTCTATGTTATATAAATCTTCCCAATACAGCCATTTTCTGCATAATGTACAAAAGTATAATTACCAGCTATATCCAAAACTAAATAGCTAAGGAAGAGGTGTTACGGAGCCTCCAGCTTATATCACCTGAAGTTTCTCACCTGTCGTCAATCTTAAGTCGTATTCTCGTCGGCTCCCTAACACCTCTTCCTTAGCGAATTATTTTCTGGACAAGGCTGGTTAACATCCTTTTGTGTGCAATTCACGCAGACTATGGCGATACTGGAGGGATTTAAATAACACAGAAGAGGACAGTAAGATCTAAAAGGAAAAATAAATCGCCTAGGAAAAGGTGTTAGGGAGCTTTCTTTACCGACGAGAATACGGGTTTTGTATCTCTTCTTTCTTCTTTTTTTCTTTGCTTTTTGTTTTTCCTACCGCCAGACGATTTTATTCAGCTTAGGATATAGCCTTTAATACAGACGGTTCTTTCACCTGAGGGAACTGGGCTAATAATTAATAATAATAATAATAATAATAATAATAAAAATAATAATACTCTAATAAAAATATAATAATAATAATAATAATAAAAACAACAATAATAATAATAATAATAATAATAGAATAATAATAATCTTAGAACAACAATAATAACAATAATCATCATAATAATAATAATTCGTGGTATGCATGAAATTCAGTTGGCCTTAACTGTGATGTAGGAACGAGTCTCCTTGGTTACTAGTCAGATCAACCCTCCTATCTGACTGCATCTGGCCATCAACTAACCAGAAAAATAATATTAATAATAATAATAATAATAATAATAATAATAATTCAGAGCCACAGACGAGGCAAAATGAGTCTCCTTGGTTACTAGTCAAAACAACCCTCCAAAGTAACCACATCTGGCCATAAAAAAGAAAAAGAAAAAAAATCAGAGCCTTATTTATGAGCTGGGAATGTCTCCTTGGTTACTAGTCAAATCAACCTTCCTACATGACTACATCTGGCCTATATCTAAGTAAACGAGAGAGAGAGAGAGAGAGAGAGGTGAGGCGGGAATGAGTCTCCTTGGTTACTAGTCAGATCACACCTAACTACGAGAGAGAGAGAGAGAGAGAGAGAGAGAGAGGGGGGGGTATGAAGACTGCCTCTAACCCCTCTATAACAACACGTTCCTTCACAGCCGAACGAAATCGTCTCAGTGAACGTATGAAAATCGTCTCAACCAGAATAACATCGCCTAAATCAAATCGTCTCAATAATCTAAATAAAATCATGTCTAAATAATATCGTCTCAATAAATCTTAATAAAATCGTCTCAATAATATCGTCTCAATAAATCAAAATAAAATCGTCTGAATAAAACAATAAAAAAAATCGTCTCAATAAATCTTCATAAAATCGCCTCTGTAAATCAGAATAAAACCGTCTTAATAAATCAGGACAAAATCGTCTGAATATATAATGTAAATAAATCAGGACAAAATCGTCTAAATCAAATCGTCTGGTGATGGATTAAATAGGTCTCGGGCTGAAGGGGTTAAATCGTCCTGGCTCTACCTATACCCTTTTCACTCTAACTTGGCCTAAAATTGCCATCTCCCCACCATGAATGCCAAACTAGTATGCTTGTCACGAAGAAGTGCTGTGGAGTGAACGCAGATTAACACTGGATTATTATGCCTGTCACGAAGAAGTGCTATGGAAGAGATGCAAAGCTGTAACAATAGATTAACACTAATATAATGCTATAGTCACGAAGAAGTGCTATGGGAGGGATGCTGAGATGTTACAATAGATTAACACTAATATAATGCTAGTCACGAAGAAGTGCTATGGAAGGGATGCAGAGATGTTACAATAGATTAACACTAGAATATTATGCCTGTCACGAAGAAGTGCTATGGGAGGGATGCAGAACCGTAACAACAGATTAACTTGTCACGAAGTGCTATGGGAGGGATGCAGAGCAGTAACACTAGATTAACACTAATATAATGCTAGTCACGAAGAAGTGCTATGGAAGGGATGCAGAGCCGTAACACTAGATTAACACCAATATAATGCTAGTCACGAAGAAGTGCTGAGAAGGATGTAGAGCAGTAGCATTGTCTTTTTCTAGTACTATACGTAAAATAAGCTGCAAAAGGACGAAAATCTGGGCCAAGTTAAGGAGAAAGAACCGTAGATTATGATGCTGGTCACGAAGAAGTGCTATGTAAAAGGATGTAAGGACGAACATTTGGGCCACATAAAAAAAAATGCTTTAATTATGAAGGGGTTAATGACGGCTGAATAAAATCGTCTGGAGAGAGAGAGAGAGAGAGAGAGGGGGGGATGGAGAGGAAAGGGGTGAAGAAATAAGAGAGAGAGAGAGAGAGGGGGGGAGGGGGGGAATGACGAGAGGAAAGGAGTAAAGAACAGGGAGGAGAGAAGAGAGGGGAAAGAAATGAAGAGAGGAGAGGAAAGGAAAGAGGAAGAAAGGAGAGGGGTGAAGAAAAGAGAGAAGGGAAGAGAAGAGAGGAGACAGGGACGAGAGGAAAAGAGAGAAGAATAAAAAGAGAAGTGAAAAAAAGAGGAGAAAAGAGAGGAAAACTGTGAAGAAAGGAGGAGACAGGAGAAGAAGAGAGGAGAAAGACGAAAAGAGAGGAGGAAGAGAGGAGAAAGACGAAAAGAGAGGAGGAAGACGAAAAGAGAGAAGGAAGACGAAAAGAGAGGAGGAAGAGAGGAGAAAGACGAAAAGAGAGGAGGAGGAGAGGAGAAAGACGAAAAGAGAGGAGGAAGAGAGGAGAAAGACGAAAAGAGAGGAGAAAGACGAAAAGAGAGGAGGAAGAGAGGAGAAAGACGAAAAGAGAGGAGGAAGAGAGGAGAAAGACGAAAAGAGAGGAGGAAGAGAGGAGGAAGAGAGGAGAAAGACGAAAAGAGAGGAGGAGTCGAGAAGAAAGGTAAAGAGAGGAAAGAAAATAGACAGGAGAGGAAAAGAGAGGAGGAAAGAGGAGAACAGATGGAGGGAGAGAAGAGGAGATGGAGAAGCGATACGTGAAGAGGACAGGAGGAAAGGTAGTGAGAGGAGAGAGAAAGGAGGCAGAGGAAGGGGGGGAGGTGGAGGAAAGGAGGGTCAAGAAGAGGGGGGAAAAATGGAGGAGAAAGGAAGAGAGGCGGAGGAAAGAGAAAGTGGAAGGGAAGGAGGAAAGAGGGGGGGAACGTAGGAGGAGGGAGGGAGGGAGAGAGAGAGAGAGAGAGAGAGAGAGAGAGAGAGAGAGAGAGAGAGAGAGAGAGAAATGGAAGGGAGAAGGACGAGAGGAGAGAGGAGAAGAGGTGTGGGAATGGAAAGGGATGGAAGTGAAGGGGAGGGGGAGGGGGAGCGAGGGAAGGAGAGAAAGAGGGAAGGGGGAGGGAGAAAAGGAGAGGAGAGAAAAGAGGAAAGGAAAGGCAGAAGAAAGGGAGGAAAGGAGAGGGTAGCCTAGAGAGAGAGAGAGAGAGAGAGAATGAAAGGTAGGAGTGTGGAGGAAAGTAAGGGAGAAAGAGAGAAGGAAAGAGAGAGGGAGGGAAGAGCATGCGAAGGTAGAGGGGGGGAAGGGGAGGAGAAGGGAGAGAGCAGGTCAGGGAGGGGAGGGGAGGGGAAGGTGAGAGGTAGGAGAAGGAGGGAGGGAGGGGAGGAATGAGTCGCAAGTAAGGGAAGGGAGAGGGGAGGAGAGAGAGACATGGAGGGGAGGGGAAGGCAGGGAGAAGGGGGGAGGGAGACGTAGGAAGGGGGAGAGGGGAGGGAGAAGGAGGGGAGGGGAGGGAGTGGAGGGAGGAGGAGGAAGGGAGGGGGAAGGAGAGAGAGGGGCAGGAGGAAGGGAGGGGGAGGAAGAGAAGGAAGGGAGAGGGAGGGACGGGAGGAAGGGAGGGGAAGGGAAGGGGAGGGAGAGGTAGGTAGGTAGGTGGGGAGAGGGGAGGGAGAAGGAGGGGAGGGGAGGGAGTGGAGGGAGGAGGAGGAAGGGAGGGGGAAGGAGAGAGAGGGGCAGGAGGAAGGGAGGGGGAGGAAGAGAAGGAAGGGAGAGGGAGGGACGGGAGGAAGGGAGGGGAAGGGAAGGGGAGGGAGAGGTAGGTAGGTAGGTAGGTGGGTGGGTAGGAGGGAGGAGTCATTCTGTAACCCTATTGGCTGTGCAACCTCTGACGTCACCGCACCTTCTGACGTCACCGCGCGTCCCATCCACTCGTGACGTCACACCCACGTCACTCCAGTCCTGTCCTAGCCACTGAGACGCACACACACGCACGCACACACACGCCATCGCCACAGACAGCGTTGTGTGTGCGTCCTTCGTCAGTAGTAGTGCACAGGGCGGCTTGAGCATCGCACAGGCCCGGGACTTGTGTGGTGGTGTGGTGGAGACTGTGGTTGTGGTGGAAAAGTGTGGTGAATATAGCTGCGATGGTGGTAGTTGTGGTAGAAGAAAATAACAATATGTAAGACCGTGCATTATTTTCTGTGGTGGTGGTGATGGTGGTAGCGGTTGTGGTGATTGTGGTAGAAAAGTGTGGTGACCTTAGCTGCGACGGTGGTAGTTGTGGTAAAGAAGAAACTAACATCTACGACTTCATGCTTTCTGTGGTGGTGGTGATGGTTGTGGTGATATTGTGGTTGTGGTGATTGTGGTGGCCTTAGCAGCAATTGTGGTGGTTGTGGTATAAAAGGAACTAACTTTAACATTCAACTTAACATTTTTTTTTCGTGGTGGTAGCGACTGTGGCAGAGATGAAATTTGTAGTGGTGGTTGTGGTGGTAAAGATATATTGCGGTAGTGTTGTGGTGGTGGCAAAATTTGTAGTGGTGGTTGTGGTGGTAAAGATATATTGTGGTGGTTGTGGTGAAGACGAAATTTGTGGTGGTGGTAAAGATATATTGTGGTAGTGTTGTGGTGGTTGTGGTGAAGAAATTTGTGGTGGTGGTTGTGGTAGTAAAGACATGTACTGTGGCGGTGCTGTTGTGGTGAAGACGAAATTTGTGGTGGTGGTTGTGTTGGTAAAGATATATTGTGGTAGTTGTGGTGGACGAAATTTGTAGTGGTGGTTGTGGTGGTAAAGATATATTGTGGTAGTGTTGTGGTGGTTGTGGTGAAGAAATTTGTGGTGGTGGTTAAGATATATTGTAGTAGTGTTGTGGTAGGGACGAAATTTGTGGCGCCGGTGGCGGTAAAAACATACTGTGGTAGCGCTGTGGTAGGTACGAAAATTGTGGTTGTGGTTAATGTGGTAGCTGATGAAGGGTAACAGAAACTACTATAAAAATGCCATGGCCTGGTGTGTGTGTGTGTGTGTGTGTGTGTGTGTGTGTGTGTGTGTGTGTGTGTGTGTGTAAAAAAAAAAGTGCTATTATGGTCTTTTTTTCTTTCATCTGACGGAACTGGGCTAGTGAAATTCCAATAGCCTTAGTGATGAGGTAGTAATGAGTCTCCTTGGTTACTAGTCAAATCCGTCCTCCAATCTGACTACGCCTGGCCATACACTGGGCTGAAAAGGGGTGTAAAGATATATGGTGGTGGTGGTGGTGGTGGTTGTGGTGGTGGTGGTGGTGGTTGTGGTGGTGGTGGTTGTGGTGGTGGTGGTGGTGGTTGTGGTGGTGGTGGTGGTGATGATGATGATGGTGTTGGTGATCATATGATGGTGGTTGTAGTGGTAGTGGCAGAATATTTACTATCCAGTGTGAATTGTGGTAGCGATTGTGGTAGTTGTGGTGGATGTTAAGTTACTAATATTCTTGTGTTAAAATTGTGGTGATGGTAAAGTGTGGTAGTTCTAAATATCCTTCACTGTGGTAGTTGTGGTAGTGATGGTTGCGGTAGAAAATACTAATATTCCCCTGGTGTTGTGGTGATCGTGGTAGTTGCGGTTGTGGTAGTTGTGGTGATAGCTGTGGTAGTTGTGGTGAGTGTTAAGTGTGCCGGTTGTAGTTGGTGTGGTAGTTATAGAGTGGTAGTTCTGGTGGGTGTGGTAGTTATAGTGAGAGGTAGTTGTGATGTGTGGCAGTTGTAGTGAGTGGAAGGTTGTAGTTGTAGTCAACTGTAGTTGTGGTAGTTGTAGTAGTTGATGTGGGTGGTCGGTGTAGAAGTTGTGGTAGTTGTAGTAGTTTTAGTGAGAGGTAGTTGTGGTAGTTTTAGTGAGTGGTAGTTGTAGTAGTTGATGTGAGTGATCGGTGTAGTAGTTGAGGTAGTTGTAGTGAGTGGTAGTTGTAGTGAGAGGCAGTTGTGGTAGTTTTAGTGAGTGATAGGTGTGGTAGTTTTAGTGAGTGGCAGTTGTAGTGAGTGGTAGTTTTAGTGGGAGGTAGTTGTGGTAGTTTTAGTGGGAGGTAGTTGTGGTAGTTTTAGTGAGTGGTAGGTGTGGTAGCTTTAGTGAGTGCTAGGTGTGGTAGTTTTAGTGAGTGCTAGGTGTGGTGGTTTTGGTGAGTGGTAATTGTGGTAGTTGTAGTGAGTGGTACTTGTAGTGAGTGGTAGTTGTGGTAGTTTTAGTGAGTGGTAGTTGCGGTAGTTTTAATGAGAGGTAGGTGTGGTAGTTTTAGTGAGTGGTAGTTGTAGTACTAGGCAAAAACTACAACCAGTCAGTGCGAAATAAAACTGATCGACAACTACCAGTATATCGCTACCACAATCCAGCCTGCCCCTACCACAATCGATTCACCGACTAACCAACATTCCGAATCGACCAACCAACATTCTACAACAATCGCTAAGAAGAATCAACCACCATCCTATCAATAGCGAGGAGTACCACCACCATCGCAACTACCACAATCGATTACTTCCACCATTGCACCTACCACCATCGCAACTACCATAACTACCACCATCGCAACTACCATTAAAACTACCACCATAACTACCACCATCGCAGCCACCACCATAACTACAACCATCGCAACAACCACGATCGCAACTACAACCATACCATCACAACTATCATCACTGTAATTACCACCCCCGTAGCTACCATCATCTTGACTATCCACATCGCAACCACCATCAATCACACTCAACCACCACCACCAACGTCGTCAACCACAACCACCGCAAGGTAAATCACAACCTAATTTTTCACGGCTGTTCCTTAGACCTCCTCTTCCTCCCAAGATGCCAATTCCACACCGGGCCATGTACAGGATTTCCTTAAGTCGGCATGGATACATTCATTCCCCATCATAGTTACAGAAAAAGATGTCTATCTATCTATTGACAGACGCCTCAATCCCGTACAGGGTGGCCACAAACAAATCGCCCCCACGTCGCCCTGTCCCCCGCCATTTCACTGCCCTGCTCCCTAAATGGTTTGACCACAATTGTGCTTCAGTAACAGAACATAAAACAATAGCCTATAACACTTACACAAGGACCAAAACTAAAGAAGCCTTTAACTATTATAGAAATATCAGAAACCATGCCAAAACCATTATCAATCCTTCTAAATCAAACTTTCTACATAGACAGGCTAACAAACCACTAAACAACCCAAATGATGACAAAATATTCTGGTCAACCCTTAATTCATTCAAAACTAACTTCACTACCTCCTCTTCCATTCCACCGTTACAGTCCCCCAATGGAAATCTAGTAAGTGACCCACGCGGAAAAGCCAACCTTCTTGTTGACATTTTTTCAACAAACTCTAACCCTAAATAGAGAAAATCACAATATTCCTGTACTTGATTTTGATTCCCCTCAAATACCCCCTTTCAAAATTCACGCAAGATACGTATAAGCTATATTCCAGAATCTCTCAGCAGACAAAGCCACTGGTCCAGATGAAATTCCTTCAATAGTACTTAAAAATTGCTCCTCAGTGTTGTCTTCTGTATTGGCAAAATTTTTCCGCTTATGCATCCGTACCTCAAGTTTTCCAGCCTCTTGAAAAGAAGCGAATATCCATCCTGTTCCTAAAAAGGCAAATATCCATCCTGTTCCTAAAAAGGCAAATATCCATCCTGTTCCTAAAAAGGCAAATATCCATCCTGTTCCTAAAAAGGCAAATATCCATCCTGTTCCTAAAAAGGCAAATATCCATCCTGTTCCTAAAAAGGTGGCCACTTCTGATCCATCAAACTTTAGACCAATCGCTATAACTTCCCTTCTCGTTAAAGTTTTTGAGACACTAATAAACAAACACATAATCAACACTATTAAACAAACACATAATCAAGCATCAAGAAATCAATAAATTAATCAATGATTGGCAGTTTGGATTTAGACAGGAACGTTCAACTGTAGACATTCTTTGCCTTCTTACCCATCAGATTAACAAAACAATAGACCAACATGGTGAAACACACACAGTAGCACTTGATATTTCAAAAGCATTTGACAGAGTATGGCACCAGGCCTTATTGTCTAAGATGTCACACTATGGCCTTGCATCACTGGTTCCTCTAATTTCTTCTTACCTTCATAATAGAAAAATACGGGTCATGGTAGATGGAATTTATTCTCAGTTTCATTCCATAAATGCTGGCGTACCTCAGGGATCAGTTTTGGCGCCAACCCTCTTTCTCATTCATATAAATGACTTCCTATCTGTCATGCACAACCCAATACACTCTTATGCTGATGACTCGACCCTTCATAGTTCTTTCACATTAGTACCTCCTTTACACAATCTGATAGTATAAATTCCCAAATAAACACAGCAATTTCTCTGAACCAGGACCTTTCAAAAATTCATCATCTGACACAAACAAATCTGGTCTCTTTTAATGCTCAGGAAACTAAATACATTAACTTCTCCAACAGTAGGAATCCCTCAGACTCCCAGATAATTTTAAATGATGTCAATATTCCCATATCCACTACAATTGACATTCTAGGTGTTACTCTAAACCCCAACCTATGCTGGACAGCTTATGTTAAATCCCTTGCTAATAATGCTTCTAAAAAATTGAGACTTGTGTACAGAGTTCGTGAATTCTTCACTGACGAGGAGTTGGCCACAGTATACAAAAGTCATGTGCGTTCTCAGATCGAATACTGTTCACCACTGTGGAGTGGATGTGGAGCGGTTGCATTGAGGCAGTTGAACAAAATTCAAAATAAAGCCATTAGATTAATCAATAATCCTGCCATTACGCAGGACCTTCCTCCATTATCAGTACGTAGAGATGTTGCTTCTTTAGCATTATTTTATAGGTATTTTTACCGTAAGTGCTCTAACGAACTGGCTTCAATTGTGCCTCCCCTTCACATTTTCTCCCGAAATACTCGGACAGCTGGGAGCGCCCATGAACTCACACTCTCTGCCCCACAATGCAGAACCTCTGCTTATCAAAATTCATTTATCCCCAGAACTACTACTCTCTGGAATTCACTTCCTGGGAGTTGCTTCCCACAAACATTTAATCCACTTTTATTTAAACGCAGTTGTTATAAATATTTTATGGATGGAGGATGCCTTTAGGCACATGGACTTTTTTTTATTTCCTTTGTTTTTCCTTCATTCACTGTAAACACACACACACACACACACACACACACACACACACACACACACACACACACACACACACACACACACACACATTTCTCCAATCATAAGACAAAGGACACTTAAGACAGTAGCACCCATCCCTGCCGAATTCTAAGAGGAGCTAACTAAAAACCTAAGCAATTAAATGACACCCAAGACGCAGGTACTCGGTCAGCTATACTCCTTGTACTCTAACTTGGCCTAAAAATTTGCCACCTCTCCATCTTGAATGCGGAGTTGTAACAATAGTCTATCAGTTAAATATGATGCTAGTCACGAAGAAGTGCGAAGGATGTAGAGGGGTAGCCTTCTCTCTTTCTGCCACTGAGCAAAAGGACGAAAATCTCTCTCTCTCTCTCTCTCTCTCTCTCTCTCTCTCTCTCTATTTGGAGAGAACTTGGAAGGACTAAGGGTCAGGCAAGGAGGTTTCCTGGCACCTGTTCCTTAGCGAATTATTTTTGGATATGGTTGGCTAATATCCTTCTGTACGTTATTAATGCAGAGTATGGAGGTGTTAGAGGATTTATTTAACACGGAAAGGGGTAATAGGGTGTAACAAGCAAAATAAATCGCTTAGGAAAAGGTGTTAGGGGGCGTCCTAAACCAAGAATACGGGCTTTAGTCTATTTTAATCTACTGACATTGAAATCCAAATCCATCCATACCTATCCACTTACTTTACAATCTATTATATCCATCGTCTATCTATTACTGTACCTATTACCAATCTAACCTAATCTATCCATCTATTATGTCCATCTATCTATTATAATTATCTATTACTGATTCTTCCGTAATCCTGAATTTGGCTCTCTCTTGTATTTTGTTTTTCTCTTGGAAGGAACAGTTATTGCGGGCTCGTGG
>NC_136995.1:13411276-13433776 GCF_032717465.1 Coenobita brevimanus
AAGACATGCTCCCAATTCTTATAAAAATCTTAGGGTTTCAATATATATTTTTTCTTTCACAATAACAGTCGAAAAAAAAATCCTTGAGTAACCTGAGATCCCCCCCCCCCTGAAATTTAAAGTAACCTCAAATCGAAAACAGTTCTCTCTCTCTCTCTCTCTCTCTCAAATAATCACATAAATGCATAACCAGAAATATCGCTGGAATACCACAGTAATCTCTCTCTCTCTCTCTCTCTCTCTCTCTCTCTCTCTCTCTCTCTCTCTCTCTCAGAATGTCATACTATTAATGATCCTTTAATTCCTTATCAAATTAACATAAATATAGATTCGTAACATAAATAAATAAATCAATCAATCAATAATGCTTGGAATCCATAATAAAGAATAATAAAAACCGACCTTAGATATAATAAAAATACATCCCCCAAAATAATTATGAAAGTAAAGGAATTAGTTTTATTATTTATCTATATATAATCCAGACGCCTTGATCCTGGAAGGGGTGGCTACAAACAAATCGCCTCCATGTCACCCTGTCCTCCACCTCACGCTGCCCTTCCTCCAACTCACACCAACCTCTCATCTCACTCTTCCACCTCATCCTCGGTCTTCCCCTTCCCCCAGCCCCCTCCACCTCATCCTGTCTCCATCTTTCTTCCACCTCATCTGTCTGTCTGCCTCACCTTCCGTCCCCTTCTTCCCCCCCTCCACCTCATCCCTGATCTCCCTCTTCCCCTCCCTCCACCTCATCCTCGGTTCTCCCTTCCCTCCTCTACCTCACTCACATACCTCTCCTTGTCAATCTCTCATCCTCCATTCTCTCCAAAAGAAGGATATATCTCAAGGTCTTTTTGCTTTCCAGGTATCCACAGCAATATATATGTTCTTCGGATTCATGGAAAATAATGCACCGGTATCAGTGAGAGAGAGAGAGAGAGAGAGAGAGAGAGAGAGAGAGAGAGAGAGAGAGAGAGAGAGAGAGAGAGAGAGAGAGACAGAGAGAGAGAGAGAGAGAGAGAGACAGAGAGAGAGAGAGAGAGACAGAGAGAGAGAGAGAGAGACAGAGAGTATATTATAATGATCCGATTTCTGTATTTGTCTGTCACCGTAACACAGCAAAAAGGCGGAGAGAGAGAGAGAGAGAGAGAGAGAGAGAGAGAGAGAGAGAGAGAGAGAGAGAGAATCTATATTATAATGATCCAATTTCTGTATTTGTTTGTCACCGTAATACAGCAAAAAAGGCGTAACGCAATTTTTTTTTAGAGCAAGGTACCGCTAAAATGCTCAAACTTGAATAAAACAATTTCCAGTCCAATCGGGCCCCCAGTTCCCGAATTATGACTCACTGCTAGCCTTTTGACATCGAGGGGAGGCCACCTACTAACAGAATAACGAAAAATCTCTTACCTTTGCGTACGGCCAAATCTTCACCATCCTCGTAGAGAGAGAGAGAGAGAGAGAGAGAGAGAATTATAAACAAAAAGACACCTTACCTTTCAGTACAGCCACATTTTCATCCTCGTCCCTAAAAAGAAGAAAAAAGAAAGAATTAGTTTTGCAGATTATTCCACGTAGCTCAATGGACGAAACAGACAACACTACGGCTCTGCATCCATTAAAACAGCACTTCTTCGTGACTAGCATCATATTCTAGTGTTAATCTACTGTACCATATAGCACTTCTTCGTGACTAGCATCATATTCTAGTGCTAATCTACTGTACCATATAGCACTTCTTCGTGACTAGCATGATGTTCTAGTTAAGCTACTGTACCAAATAGGACTTCTTCGTGACTAGCATCATTCTAGTGTTAATCTAATGTACCAAATAGCACTTCTTCGTGACCAGCATCATATTCGTGTTAATCTACTGTACCACATAGCACTTCTTCGTGACTAGCATCATATTCTAGTGCTAATCTACAGTACCAACTCAGCACTATAGTTTTTTCATTTTAACTTGGCCCAGATTCTTCTTTTAGCTGCTTATTTTTCGTATCTAAGTGGCAGATGACAGTACCACGCCTCTACATCCTTTCCATCGCACTTCTTCGTGACTAGCATCATATTTCAGTGTTAATCTATTCTACAACTCAGCATTCAAGAGGGCGAGATGGCAGTTTTAGGCCGAGTTAGCGTAAAAAAGTATCATGGAGAGGAGTGAACAGAAAATGCGAAAAAGAGAATCAGAATTTGTTAAAAAATAAAAAATAAATAAACAATTAGAATAGGTTTACCTCAATTTCTTTCGCTTTTAATAATTATATAAACCCTCTACTGTGACTTTTTCTTTTATTATTATTATTATTATTATTTTTATTTATTTCCTTTTTTTTTTTTTTTTTTTTTTTTTTTTTTTTTTTTGAAGGAGTCAGTTTTGCTACCACATGAAAATTTTCTATCTTTCTATCTATTGCCAGACGCCTCAATCCCGTTTGGGGTGGCCACAAACAAATCGCCTCCACATCGCCCTGTCCCACGCCATTTCACTGCCCCGCTCCCAACTCACACACCCCTCTCTCATATACCTCTCCAGCCCATCCCTCCATCTCATCCTCGGCCTCCCCCTCCCTCTTCCCCCCTCCACCTCACTCACATACACTCTCTTCGTCAGTCTTTCACCCTCCATCCTCTCCACATGAAAATTTTACTTGGAATAGATTGTTAGTGGCGAAGCAGTTTCTTTTCCATTTACACCTTCAGCATATTTTTCCTTTATAATTCCCGCTGCCTCTAGACGATTTTATTCAGCGTCTGTTTATCTACCTTGTTCACATCTCGTACTGAAGAGGGTCGGTCTGTTTTTCCTGTATGCTGTGATTTCTCCACCTTAACCTGGCCCAGATTTTCGTCCTCTTTTAGCTTTTGTCACGTGGTTCAGTGGCTCTACATCCTTTCCATAGCACTTCTTCGTGACTAGCATCATATTCTTGTGTTAACCTACTGTACCAACTCCGCACAATAGTTATTTTACCTTAACTTGGCCCAGATTTTCGTCCTTTTGCTGCTTATTTCTTGTATCTCAGACGCAGAACACAATGCTACGGCTCTACATTACATTCCATAGCACTTCTTCGTGACTAGTATCATATCCTAATGTTCATCTACTGTATCAACACTATAATTCTTTCACCTTATCTTGGCCCGGATTTTCGTCTTTTTGCTGCTTATTTCTTGTATCTCAGCGGCAGAAGGCAACGCTACGGCTCTACATCATTCCATAGCACTTCTTCGTGACTAGCATCATATTCTACTGTTACTCTATTGTATCAACTCAACACTATAATTCTTTCACCTGATCCTGGCCCAGATTTTCGTCCTCTTGCAGATTATTTCACGTAGCTCAGTGACGAAAATGACAGCACCACAGCTCTACATCCTTTCCATAGCACTTCTTCGTGACTAGCATCATATTCTAGTGTTAATTTACTGCATCAACTCAACACTATAATCCTTTCACCTTATCTTGGTCCTGATTGTCGTCCTTTTGCAGATTATTTCACGTAGCTCAGTGACGAAAATGACAGCACCACCGCTCTACATCCTTTCCATAGCACTTCTTCGTGACTAGCATCATATTCTAGTGTTAACGAACTCAGCACTATAGTTTTTTCATCATAACTTGGTCCAGATTTTCGTCCTTTTGCTGCTTATTTTTCGTACCCCAGTGGCAGAAGGTAATGCTACGGCTCTACTTCCTTTCCATCGCACTTCTTCGTGACTAGCATCATAATTCTAGTGTTAAGCTACTACACCAACTCAACATTCAATACACAGAGAGGGCGATTTTACACCAAGTTAAAGTGAAAAGTGTAAATACATCTCTCTATTATATGAAGCATAATTTCCACTTTCTCAGATACCGTAATTTTGAGAAGAGTTCTGTGTAGCCAACTCTGACCTCTCCTTAGCACCTCTTCCTTAGCGATTTATTTTTTGGATATGGCTGGTTGATATCCTTATGAATGTTGCCTATGCTGAGTATGGCGACATTGGAATGCTTTGTGTCGCACGCAGGACATTAACGTGTAATAAGCATAATAAGTCGCTAGGGAAAAGGTGTTAGGGAGCTTCCTTAACCGACGAGAATACGGACCCTTCTCACCTAACTTGCCCGAACGCCACATTATTCAAACTTTATTCCACCCAACCTCACCCAGTCAAACCTCATCTAATTTTACTTAACCTCACCTCACTTCACCTGACCCAACTCAACCCAGACTAGCCTAACCTGACCTATCCAAACCTAACCTGACCTAACCTAACCTAACCTGATCTGACCTATCCTAACCTAACCTGACCTGACCTATCCTAACCTGGCCTACCCTGACCTGACCTATCCTCGCCAAAGCCAAGTTAAATTCACCGCACCACACTACCCGAAGCTACCCTCACCTCTCACACCAGCTAACCCAACTTAATCTCATCCACAACCCAGTCTGTACCTGCACCATCGTCCACAAACCTAAATTTATCTTATGTAACTTATCCTACTAAACATAATCAACCTAATCTAACTAAACCAAACCTAATCCAATCTATCTTAACCCATCCCAACTTAACCCGACCTACCCTACCCTAACCCAACCCCATCTTTCTTACCCTAACCAAAACCCAATCCAACCTCCCTATTTCAACCCAACCCAACCTAACCTAACCTGACCTGACCTGACCCAACCCAACCTACCCTACCCTACCCTAACCCAACCCCATCTTTCTTACCCTAACCAAAACCCAATCCAACCTCCCTATTTCAACCCAACCCAACCTAACCTAACCTGACCTGACCTGACCCAACCCAACCTAACCCCATCTTTCTTACCCTAACCAAAACCCAATCCAACTCCCCTATTTCAACCCAACCCAACCTAACCTAACCCAATCCAACCCAACCTAATCCAACCCCATCTTTCTTACCCTAACCAAAACTCAATCCAACCTCCCTATTTCAACCCAACCTAACCTAACCTAACCTATCAAGCTCAGGTAAGTCACAACACAGGTGCCGTGTGTATGCAAGGCCTACACCCACACACCTGGTATGCTCGCGTGTTCAGTGTATCGATGGCCTCAACACGCTATCAAAAAAAAAAAAAAAAAAGTATCTCAGTGTGTGTGTGTGTGTGTGTGTGTGTGTGTGTGTGTGTGTGTGTGTGTGTGTGTGTGTGTGTGTGTGTGTGTGTGTGTGTGTACCATTATCTATATGCGTATTTGTCTACATCTAAAATCTACCTGTCGTTAAACAATGTGTGTGTGTGTGTGTGTGTGTGTGTGTGTGTGTGTGTGTACCATTCTCTTAGCCTGTCTATGTCTGCATCAATAAATTCCCTGTGATAAAGGTTACGTCTCTTGATCTACAGTTTTGGGGGCCGTATTGCATGTCTTCGGCTATTTCCAAACAACTTTCCCTTAGCGATTTATTCTACAGCTAAAGTCTCATCACTGACGCAAATAACTCGAAATGAAAGACACTAGCACATAGGATGATGTCAAGGTGTAAAAAAAAAAATAATAATAATAACAAAATAAACGGCCAAAGAAAAGGAATTACGAAGCCTCCTCCAGCATTTAGAGGAGTTGCAACGTGAACCCAGTGGACTGCAGGCTGAACTTATCCTTCCCCTGCAGTCCTCCATCCTCCTTTCGTGGGATAGGGAGGGAACTGAGGGACGTTTGTATAGCCCGGCAGCACATCCACCTGGTTATATCAGTGCCACCATGTGAAGGCGCCCCCCTCCAACACTAAGGAAATATTAGGCTATCATTAGGCTTACCTTTACCTGTGCTTAATTAATGTTACCTTTTCTTTCCTACAGGTATGGCTGGTTTTCTGACTGGGAGAGGTGGGTGGGGGTGAGTACTGAACACTAAGATTACAGGAGTGCTCTCTCTCTCTCTCTCTCTCTCCCTCTCTCTCTCGTTCTATATCACCATGTCTCATTACAAACTTACCAACTCTCTCTCTCTCTCTCTCGTCCTATATCACAATGTCCCTTATTACAAGCTTACCAACCCCCTCCTCTCTCTAACACATCTTCATATTTCATCCTTACAACTCTCAGACGATTTTCCTCAGCCTAGTATATACGTGTGGACCTGGAGGGGTTAGAAACAGCCTTCATTAACCCCTTCAGCACGATTTTTTTTCCAGCTGAATAAAATCGTCTGGAGGCAGAAGGGGGGGGGGGAAACTTTATAGTTGTGGTCCCAAACTCATCTGAAACGAGAACTCGGTGGACTGCAGGCCTAAATTGCTCTCTCCTTACATTCAGACATCTTCCTTTCGGTGGATAGGGAGGGAGGTGAAGGACGTTGGTATAACCGGGCAGTGGAGCCGCCCGGTTATATCAGTGCCCCCACGTGATGGAGCCCCTCTCCAGCACAGGGCCATGTAATGAAGGGGTTATCTCGCGGATCAGTATGTTGGTCCCCCTCCAAGTCACTCCAAGTCTGTTTTCATGTGACGGAACTGGGTCAATCACAGCACTAGAACACTAACGGCCGTAGTCTTAAACTGTGGGAAAGCGTTCACCTTGCCCTATCCGCATCTTTTGGTAGTCTTAAAGCACGAAAGGGAGAGCGTTCCCCGGTGAACGGGAGAGGATTACCACAGCGTAGTACTGGAATCCGCGGGGAGTCTCGTAGCACCCCTTCGTCATATTATAGCAGCCTTGTGCAAAAGAAAACTATGCAGAATTTGAAGGACCCCATAGTGTGTGAGATGGGAATTTTAATTTAATGATAAAAACATCGTGTAAACAAAAAAATAACCGTTTAATATTTTTATCGTTTTAAAAGACTTCACCACTTCTCCGGGGATGGTTAATTTACGACGAGACGAAAACAAAGATGAGATACTGTATCCACTTCCATTTTATTTTTCAATATTTCGACCAAACTGTTTATCAGATATGGTGCATGACACTTTTATAATTAGTTTGATTAGTACGTGAAATAATTCCTACAGTAAAGAATGGCCGAGCACTACCTAAACAGACGACTGATGCACAGCCAGTTGGTTTGAATTACGGAGTCTCATGTTTGCGTTCGGTGCGCTTTTACAAGTCCACACTATTTTGTTTTGGTTTGGCAATATATTATTCTGGTGTATTTTGATGTGATTTGAACGAATTTGTTTTTTATTTTTCGGTGTTCATGATTGGTTTTCAAATTAACCCCCCCACCCCACCCCTTGTCTTGGGGGGTGGGATTTCGGGATTCTGGGTGGGAAGAAAGGCAAAAACAAGCATTTGAGATAGAAACGGTCAAAATCGGTATGACCAGCCAAGGCGTATTCGTAGGGTTATTACTGTCTGCATGAACTCCTTTGAAGCTATGTCTGACACCGAATTTTTCCTGCGGCACAGGTTCTCCAAATCCTGTATGCCAATCTTTAATAATTAAGGGGTAAGAATTGCAAACATTAATAGATTATATTGTGTGTGCATCTTAGAAACTGTCATATGTATTGTTTTTATTTTAAGATTATAATTTTTAAATTAATCAGTGTTACCAACTCTTTGCCGCGCCTACCCACACGAAGGGGTGCGCTCTCCCGCTTTCAAGATTACCACTGACGTTGAAGGTGTGAGCTTCCACCTCGAACGGGGTGCGGGAATGGTAACCCCTGCCCTCAGTTTCAAGACTACGGGCGTAAATCCCAATTCCACACCACACTTCAATGAACCTTAGTTATGAGGTATGAACGAGTCTCCTTGGTTACTAGTGAAACCAACCTTCCACTCTGACTATACCTGGCCATCAACTGAGGAGGAAGGGGTTAGGGTCCTTAGTTATGAGGCAGGAATGGGTCTTCTTGGTTACTAGTCAAATCAACCCTTCAGTCTGACTATACTTGGCCATCAACTGAGCTGGAAGGGGTTAGGGTCCTTAGTTACGAGGTAGAAATGAATCTCCTTGGTTACTAGTCAAATCAACCCTCAAGTCCGACTACACCTGGCCATCAACTGAGCTGGAAGGGGTTAGGGTCCTGGTCTCCTTGGTTACTAGTCAAATCAACCCCCCAGAGTGGCTATACTTGGCCATCAACTGAGCTGGAAGGGGTTAGGGACCCTTGCAAAGAAGGTAAACGCACTGCTGTATAGGTATCTCGACATCCCTACTCAGTGACGACACCCTCCCGACACACCACCATACACTCCTTGGGTGGCATGTGGGTCATATTCTACAGTATGTTCACTTTAAATTGGCGGAAATTGTCGTCCCTTTTCAAATTATTTCCCGTAGCTCCGTTCCAGAATAACACATCACTTTTACTGGGTTAAGGAGAGAGGCATGAAAGCAATGCGATCTTGTTCTTGGAGAAAATTTTGAGATACACCTCCACTGCACTCACACTATTACCCCTACAATACCTAATTTCACAGGTTGTACTCTCATGGCCCCTCCCCACCACAATTCCAGCCCATCCCACCCACTCCTTTGTTCCCCACGCCCATTTTTTACCCCCTCCCCCTCCGTACAAACACACACACACACACACACACAAACACACACACACACACACACTTGGAGGACATTTTCAAACATTACACTGATTTTCACGGGATATATTTTCTGTCCCACCCCACCGCCCACCACCATCCCAGCCCACCCCACCCACTCCTATATCCCCTACACCCATTTTTTTACCCCCCTCCCCCCACACTTGGAGGACATTTTCAAACAAGCCCTACAGCATCTATTATCACAAGGTAACTTTTCCCGTCCTAGTCCCACCGCCCACCACCATCCCACCCACTGTCCCCCACGCCCACTTCATTACCCACCACACCCCCACACGCGAATATTTCACTGCACTCAAAACACTCCTTCTACAACACCCATTTGCACAAGGTATATCCTCCTTTCCCAGCCCCACCCCACACCACCACAGACTGAGCCTATCCCGCCCATTCCTGTCCCCTACGCCCATTTCTTTATCCCAATTTTTTTTCCTGTAATTTTAGCCATTACTTACTACTACATTATATTAAGAAGGATCTCTAGACACGTCTTCTCGTTCCTTGGCATCTTTTCTTTAGCGATTTATTTTCTGGATAGGGCTGGTTAATATCCTTTCGTACGTCATTCATGCAGAGCCTGGCGATGTTTGAAGGATTTATGTGACAATGAATAGGACAGGAAGGTGTAATATGGAAACTAAATCGCTTAGGAAAAGGTGTGAGGGAGCTTTCTTACCGACGAGAATACAGGGGTTAAGAAAAGCTGAGCATAACTAAGGTAAAAAGTCCACCTTCAGCTGAATAAAATCGTCTGGAGGTAGCAGGAATAAAATACAAAAGGTTACAGGACTGAAGTGGTAAAACAACCCACCGCAACCCCATCCCATGTCCTCTAAACCCCACCCCCACACCCACGCCCACACCAACACACACCAGCACCCACACCAACACCCACACCCTCATCTGTAACAAATCAACACCCACACCCACACCAAACCGACACCCACACCAAACTGACACCCACACCAAACTGACACCCACACCCACACCAAACCGACACCCACACCCACACCAAACCGACACCCACACCCACACCAAACAGACACCCACACCCACACCAAACAGACACCCACACCCACACCTCTAGGACTCAATTAATCCTGTGAACCATTGTTGCGTGGGAGGAGAGGGAAGGAGTGGGAGAGGGGAGGGAGTGGGAGAGGGGAGGGAGTGGCAGAGGGAAGGAGTGGGAGAGGGGAGGGAGTGGCAGAGGGGAAGGAGTGGGAGAGGGGAAGGAGAGGGAAGGAGTGGCAGAGGGATGGAGTGTGACAGGGAAGGAGAGGGAAGGAGTGGGAGAGGGGAGTGGCAGAGGGGAGGGAGTGGCAGAGGGGAGGCCAGATGCAGAGTAGGGACAGCAGTCAAGACAAAGTTAATAATTGATGATGATATTGATGATAAAGACACTGATGATGACCATGTTACAGGACTGGGAATAAAAATAACTGATAAATTACACAGGAAATAACTGATGATGCGATAACTAATGACAGAGACAAGAATAAAGTAACTAATTATAAGTAAAAATAACTGATGATAACTTAAAAAAAAAAAAAAAAATATGTAATTTATGATGAAGGCTCCCTTACACCTCTTCCTTAGCGATTTATTTATAGATATGGCTAGTTAATATCCTTTTGTACGTTACATATGCAAAGTATGGCCAAGATGGAAAAATATATACAACACAGAATAGGACAGCAAGATGTAATAAACAAAATAAATCGCTAGGGAAAAGGTGTTAGGGACCTACCTTAACCGACGAGGATACGGGTCTAAAGAACGATTATGCACCACAAAGAGGCTGTGTTCAAGAGCCACAACCTCCAATGCAGTGGGAAATTCGGATTTTAAGAGACTGAAAGAGGTTAAATAGGAAGATGTGCCCTCCTTACCATCCACCTCACCCCCATCCACCTCTTCCTCATCCACACCATCCACCTCACCCCCATCCACACCATCCACCTCTTCCTCATCCACACCATCCACCTCTTCCTCATCCACACCATCCACCTCTTCCTCATCCACACCATCCACCTATCCTTCGACATTCTCAAAGCGGGAATGAAACTGGGCAAGCAGCGACCGTAGATTTTTTCACATTTCTTAATACCCGTCATTTATACACCCACCCTCGCGATGGTAAGAGCGGAGAGTTGTTTTGCTGTGTGTGTGTGTGTGTTTATATCCCTGAACCACCATATCTACACCCACTGTCCTTTCCAGTGTGTGTGTGTGTGTGTGTGTGTGTGTGTGTGTGTGTGTGTGTGTGTTTATATCCTTGAACCACCATATCTACACCCACTGTCCTTTCCAGTGTGTGTGTGTGTGTGTGTTTATATCCCTGAACCACCACATCTACACCCACTGTCCTTTCCAGTGTGTGTGTGTGTGTGTGTGTGTGTGTGTGTGTGTTTATATTCCTGAACCACCATATCTACACCCACTGTCCTTTCCAGTGTGTGTGTGTGTGTGTGTGTGTGTGTGTTTATATTCCTGAACCACCACATCTACACCCACTGTCCTTTCCAGTGTGTGTGTGTGTGTGTGTGTGTGTGTGTGTGTGTGTTTATATTCCTGAACCACCATATCTACACCCACTGTCCTTTCCAGTGTGTGTGTGTGTGTGTGTGTGTTTATATTCCTGAACCACCACATCTACACCCACTGTCCTTTCCAGTGTGTGTGTGTGTGTGTGTGTGTGTGTGTGTGTGTGTGTGTGTGTGTTTATATTCCTGAACCACCATATCTACACCCACTGTCCTTTCCAGTGTGTGTGTGTGTGTGTGTGTGTGTGTGTGTGTGTGTGTGTTTATATTCCTGAACCACCACATCTACACCCACTGTCCTTTCTAGTGTGTGTGTGTGTGTGTGTGTGTGTGTGTGTGTGTTTATATCCCTGAACCACCACATCTACACCCACTGTCCTTTCCAGTGTGTGTGTGTGTGTGTGTGTGTGTGTGTGTGTGTGTGTGTGTGTGTGTTTATATTCCTGAACCACCACATCTACACCCACTGTCCTTTCCAGTGTGTGTGTGTGTGTGTGTGTGTGTGTGTGTGTGTGTGTGTGTGTTTATATTCCTGAACCACCACATCTACACCCACTGTCCTTTCCAGTGTGTGTGTGTGTGTGTGTGTGTGTGTGTTTATATCCCTGAACCACCATATCTACACCCACTGTCCTTTCCAGTGTGTGTGTGTGTGTGTGTGTGTGTGTGTGTGTGTGTGTGTGTTTATATCCTTGAACCACCATATCTACACCCACTGTCCTTTCCAGTGTGTGTGTGTGTGTGTGTGTGTGTGTTTATATCCCTGAACCACCACATCTACACCCACTGTCCTTTCCAGTGTGTGTGTGTGTGTGTGTGTGTGTGTGTGTTTATATTCCTGAACCACCACATCTACACCCACTGTCCTTTCCAGTGTGTGTGTGTGTGTGTGTGTGTGTGTGTGTGTTTATATTCCTGAACCACCACATCTACACCCACTGTCCTTTCCAGTGTGTGTGTGTGTGTGTGTGTGTGTGTGTGTGTGTGTGTGTGTTTATATCCCTGAACCACCATATCTACACCCACTGTCCTTTCCAGTGTGTGTGTGTGTGTGTGTGTGTGTGTGTGTGTGTGTGTGTGTTTATATCCTTGAACCACCATATCTACACCCACTGTCCTTTCCAGTGTGTGTGTGTGTGTGTGTGTGTGTGTGTGTGTGTGTGTGTGTGTGTGTGTGTGTGTTTATATCCCTGAACCACCACATCTACACCCACTGTCCTTTCCAGTGTGTGTGTGTGTGTGTGTGTGTGTTTATATTCCTGAACCACCATATCTACACCCACTGTCCTTTCCAGTATGTGTGTGTGTGTGTGTGTGTTTATATCCCTGAACCACCACATCTACACCCACTGTCCTTTCCAGTGTGTGTGTGTGTGTGTGTGTGTGTGTGTGTGTGTGTGTTTATATTCCTGAACCACCACATCTACACCCACTGTCCTTTCCAGTGTGTGTGTGTGTGTGTGTGTGTGTGTGTTTATATCCCTGAACCACCACATCTACACCCACTGTCCTTTCCAGTGTGTGTGTGTGTGTGTGTGTGTGTGTGTGTGTGTGTGTGTGTGTGTGTGTGTGTGTTTATATTCCTGAACCACCACATCTACACCCACTGTCCTTTCCAGTGTGTGTGTGTGTGTGTGTGTGTGTGTGTGTTTATATTCCTGAACCACCACATCTACACCCACTGTCCTTTCCAGTGTGTGTGTGTGTGTGTGTGTGTGTGTGTGTGTGTGTGTGTGTGTGTTTATATTCCTGAACCACCACATCTACACCCACTGTCCTTTCCAGTGTGTGTGTGTGTGTGTGTGTGTGTGTGTGTGTGTGTTTATATCCCTGAACCACCACATCTACACCCACTGTCCTTTCCAGTGTGTGTGTGTGTGTGTGTGTGTGTGTGTTTATATTCCTGAACCACCACATCTACACCCACTGTCCTTTCCAGTGTGTGTGTGTGTGTGTGTGTGTGTGTGTGTGTGTGTGTTTATATTCCTGAACCACCACATCTACACCCACTGCCCTTTCCAGTGTGTGTGTGTGTGTGTGTGTGTGTGTGTGTGTTTATATCCCTGAACCACCATATCTACACCCACTGTCCTTTCCAGTGTGTGTGTGTGTGTGTGTGTGTGTGTGTGTTTATATCCTTGAACCACCATATCTACACCCACTGTCCTTTCCAGTGTGTGTGTGTGTGTGTGTGTGTGTGTGTGTGTGTGTGTGTGTGTGTGTGTGTTTATATCCCTGAACCACCACATCTACACCCACTGTCCTTTCCAGTGTGTGTGTGTGTGTGTGTGTGTGTGTGTGTTTATATCCTTGAACCACCATATCTACACCCACTGTCCTTTCCAGTGTGTGTGTGTGTGTGTGTGTGTGTGTGTGTGTGTGTGTTTATATCCCTGAACCACCATATCTACACCCACTGTCCTTTCCAGTGTGTGTGTGTGTGTGTGTGTGTGTGTGTGTGTGTGTGTGTGTGTGTGTGTGTTTATATTCCTGAACCACCACATCTACACCCACTGTCCTTTCCAGTGTGTGTGTGTGTGTGTGTGTGTGTGTGTGTGTGTGTGTGTGTGTGTGTGTGTGTGTGTGTGTTTATATCCCTGAACCACCACATCTAAACCCACTGTCCTTTCCAGTGTGTGTGTGTGTGTGTGTGTGTGTGTGTGTGTGTGTGTGTGTGTGTTTATATTCCTGAACCACCACATCTACACCCACTGTCCTTTCCAGTGTGTGTGTGTGTGTGTGTGTGTGTGTGTGTGTGTGTGTGTGTGTGTGTGTGTTTATATCCCTGAACCACCACATCTACACCCACTGTCCTTTCCAGTGTGTGTGTGTGTGTGTGTATGTGTGTGTGTGTGTGTTTATATTCCTGAACCACCACATCTACACCCACTGTCCTTTCCAGTGTGTGTGTGTGTGTGTGTGTTTATATTCCTGAACCACCACATCTACACCCACTGTCCTTTCCAGTGTGTGTGTGTGTGTGTGTGTGTGTGTGTGTGTGTGTGTGTGTGTGTGTGTTTATATTCCTGAACCACCACATCTACACCCACTGTCCTTTCCAGTGTGTGTGTGTGTGTGTGTGTGTGTGTGTGTTTTTATATTCCTGAACCACCACATCTACACCCACTGTCCTTTCCAGTGTGTGTGTGTGTGTGTGTGTGTGTGTGTGTGTGTGTGTGTGTGTGTGTGTGTGTGTGTGTGTGTGTGTGTGTGTGTGTGTGTGTGTGTTTATATTCCTGAACCACCACATCTACACCCACTGTCCTTTCCAGTGTGTGTGTGTGTGTGTGTGTGTGTGTGTGTGTGTGTGTGTGTGTGTGTGTGTGTGTGTGTGTGTGTGTGTGTGTGTGTGTGTGTGTGTGTGTGTGTGTGTGTGTGTGCGTGCGCGCGTTTATATCCATGTTACCTTCAAACGGTTATTTAGAGAAAACTTAGCAAGAATAAACGAAATAAATAAAAAATAAGTCGCCGGTTGACAGTGGCTAAGCGTGATTTCTTTTCCTTATTACAGGGGACCTTGAGAAGTATATTTTTACTTCATGAGAGAGAGAGAGAGAGAGAGAGAGAGAGAGAGAGAGAGAGAGATTCAGTATCCCAGACCCCTTCTTACAGGTCAAACCATCCACTCATAAAATTGTTTAATAAAATCTGAGGCGGTGCTGGAGTGAGAAGCCTTCACGTGGTGGCAAAGATATAATTGGGTGGAGGAACTGCCTAATTATACGAACGTCCCTCAATTACTTCCCTGTTCCCTGAGAGGAGGATGGTGGTCTGCAGAAAGACAACGTAGGCCTGCAGTCTACTGGGTTCAGGTTCAGATGAGACTGGGGCTACAACAACAACAATACCACCACCACCAACAGCAAAAACACACCACACCACACCACCACCAACACCAACACCACACTACACCACCACAACCACCAACACACACACCACACCATCATCAACAACCACACAACACAGTACACCACACCACACCACCACCAGCATACCACACCATCACCAATAACACCACCACCAATAGCACACCACACAACACCATCACCAAAGCACATCAAAACCACACCACCACCACCAGCATACCACACCACCACCATACTACACCACAACACACCACCACCACCACCAACACACCACACCACACCATCACCACAACCAACACCACACCACACCACACCATCACCTTACCACACCAACACCACACCACCACCATACTACACCACAACACACCACCACCACCACCACTACCAACACACCACACCACACCATCACCACAACCAACACCACACCACACCACACCACACCATCACCTTACCACACCAACACCACACCACCACCATACTACACCACAACACACCACCACCACCACCACCACCAACACACCACACCACACCATCACCACAACCAACACCACACCACACCACACCACACCATCACCTTACCACACCAACACCACACCACCACCATACTACACCACAACACACCACCACCACCACCACCACACCACACCACACCATCACCACAACCAACACCACACCACACCACACCATCACCTTACCACACCACCACCATACTACACCACAACACACCACCACCACCACCACCAACACACCACACCACACCATCACCACAACCAACACCACACCATCACCTTACCACACCAACACCACACCACCACCATACTACACCACAACACACCACCACCACCACCACTACCAACACACCACACCACACCATCACCACAACCAACACCACACCACACCACACCATCACCTTACCACACCAACACCACACCACCACCATACTACACCACAACACACCACCACCACCACCACCACCACCAACACACCACACCACACCATCACCACAACCAACACCACACCACACCACACCATCACCTTACCACACCAACACCACACCACCACCATACTACACCACAACACACCACCACCACCACCACCACCACCAACACACCACACCACACCATCACCACAACCAACACCACACCACACCACACCATCACCTTACCACACCAACACCACACCACCACCACCAGCATACCACACCAACACCACCACCTTACCACCAACACCACACCACACCAAGCAACCAACAATAACAACAAAAACACCACCTTTTTTTTTTTTTTCCAACAAATTCTTTCATTATTCATTCTCTTATTTATTTATTTATTTTACTGGATTTTTTATGGATCCTGTCAACTCTACTAATATTAAGGATGATGATGATGATGATGATGATGATGATGATGATGAAAGGGTTAACACGACTACCACAACCATTGCCTCACCTACCACAAGTACCACTATCACCACAACCACCATCATAACTACCACAACCACCATCACAACTATCACCACAACCACCATCACAACTATCACCACAACCACCATCACAACTACCACTATCACCACAACCACCATCACAACTACCACTATCACCACAACCACCATTACAACTACCACTATCACCACAACCACCATCACAACTACCACTATCACAACCATCATCACAAATACCACTATCACAAATAACACTATCACCACAACCACCATCACAGCTACCACAATCACCACCATCATCATCATCAGCGTAGGAGGCCGGTGCTAGGCTACCCATTCCCTGTATATAGGGTGAGGGTGACCAGCCTCGCATGTCCCTGAGTAGCAAATATGTGATCAGCAAAACCCAACCATTTCTACAAAGCCTCGAAGCTGAATAAAATCGTCTGGTGGGATTTTTAGCTTAGGGTATACGCTAAGAGAGGGGTAGGTACAGGCTTCGTTAACCTCTTCACTGCATCTCCCTTCAGCTGAATAAAATCGTCTGGTAAAGAGAGAGCAAAACTATAAAAGTGAACATGTTAAGTTAGAATGGGGGAAAATAATCATGGCCTGTCTCTATTTTGGTTACCCATGAATTGATCAGGTTTTCTCTGGTGATGAGTTTCTCTCTCTCAAACACCTTTTCACTTCCTAATCAGCTAACTATTCCATCACTTAATCCGCCCCACGTCACCCAAACACCTTTTCAATTCCTAACATTACCTAACTTTCTCTCCCTCTCTCTCTCTCAAACACCTTTTCACTTCCCAACATCAGCTAACTTTTCCATCACTTGATCCCCCCTCTCTCCTCCCCTCCCCTCTCTATCTCTCCTATTTAATCTTTGTATCTCAGTCTATTTCAGAATTTTTACCCATATTCATCTATCTATCCATTTCGTGCTCTCTCTCTCTCTCTCTCTCTCTCCTACTTAATCTCTGTATCTCAGTCAACTTCAGCATCGTTACCAATATCCATCCATATCGTCATCTCTCTCTCTCTCTCTCTCTCTCTGATATTTTTTTTTTTTTTTTTTTATGCGAGGAAGAAGGAACCAAAGGCCATGAGCCCGCAGTAACAGTTCCCTCCAAGAGAAAAACAAAATACAATAGAGAGCCAAATTCAAGATCCGATCATTTTGAGATGCCTGGACACACTGCGTTTGAAAGACTGGAGATCATAGGCAGGAGGAAATACAGACAGAGGGAGACAGTTCCAGAGCTGACCTGTTGCATGAATGAAAGACTGGGAGTAACGGTTAACTCTTGCATTAGAGAGTTGGACAGAAAAGGGATGAGAGTTTGCTGCCAGACGGGTGCTACGCGCCCGTCGTAGAGGTGGAGGAATGCAAGCAGACAGTTCAGAGGAGCAGTGACCATTAAAGTAGCGATAGAAAAGAGATAAAGATGCAACAGTGCGGCGAAGAGACAGAGGTTGAAGGGAGTCAGTAAGAGGAGGAGAGTTAATGAGACGAAAAGCCTTTGACTCCACCCTATTGAGAAGAGCTGTATGTGGGGAGCCTCCCCACACATGAGAGTTGTACTCCACACAGGGGCGGATAAAACCCCTGTATAGAGTCAACAATTGTGCAGGGGTAAAGAAAGAGCGGAGTCGGCTTAGCACACCCAATCTCTTGGAAGCAGATTTTACAAGAGATGTGATATGATCTTTCCAAGATAAGTCCCGAGTAAATGAAACCCCAAGCATGTTCAAGGATGATGCAGGATTAATCTGAATATTATTAAACATTAGTGGGTATACCTGTGGAAGATTTTGTCAGGTTGATAGGTGTAAGAACTGAGTCTTAGAAGCATTAAAGACAACCATATTATTTTTACCCCAGTCAGAGATATGAGCCAAGTCAGACATTAGGTGTGCCATAGCCTCATCCCTTGTTTCTTGAAGTAACTGTTGAGATGGGCGTTGCGGGAACCGAATGGAAAGGTGAAGGGTGGAGTCATCAGCGTATGAGTGGATAGGGTTAGATGTACAGCTTAGAAGATCATTGATGAATAAAAGGAAGAGAGTTGGTGATAGGACAGAGCCCTGAGGAACACCACTGTTGATAGATCTAGGAGAAGAACGATGGCCGTCTACGACAGCAGCTATAGAACGACCAGAAAGGAAGCTAGCGATGAAGGTACAGATAGAAGGATAGAAACCGTAGGAGGGCAGTTTGGAAATTAAAGATTTATGCCAGACTCGATCGAAAGCCTTTGAGATGTCAAGTGCAATGGCAAAGCTTTCGCCAAAGTCCCGAAAGGAGGATGACCAGGAGTCTGAAAGGTAGGTGAGAAGATCGCCAGTGGAGCGTCCCTGACGGAACCCATACTGACGATCGGAAAGAAGGTTGTGATAGGAAAGATGCCTTAAAATTTTTCTATTAAGAATTGACTCGAAAACTTTTGAAATACAGGACGTTAAAGCAATTGGACGATAGTTGGAGGGTTGGGAGTGGTCACCCTTCTTTGGGACTGGCTGAATGAGAGCAAACTTCCAGCAAGAAGGAAAGGTACAAGTTGACAGACAAAGGCGAAATAGTTTGCCTAGGCAGGGTGTAAGCACAGAAGCACAGTTTTTGAGAACAACAGGAGGGACCCCATCAGGCCCATATGCCTTGTTAGTACTGAGGCCAGTAATGGCAGAAAATACATCAACTGAAGAAATTTTAATGTCAGCCATGAGGAAGTCAGAGGGGGAAGTGATGGAGGAACAGCACCGGAATCGTCTAAGGTGGAATTGGAGGAGAAAGTCTGTGCGAAGAGATCTGCTTTATCAGTAGAAGAAATAGCTACAGAACCATCAGAGTAGAAAAGAGGAGGGAAGGATGATGAGGTAAAGTTGTTAGAAAGATTTTTGGCAAGGTGCCAGAAGGAGCGGGAAGAATTCGAGTTGGAGAGTTGAGAGCATTTAGTATGGATGAAATTATTTTTAGTAGAGCGAAGAACAGACTTAGCACGATTCCGGGCAGAAACGTAAAGATTATGTGATTCAGGGGTGGGTTGGCTCCGGTACCTTTTGTAGGCCTTCTCCTTGTTGCGGACAGCATTAGAACAAGCGTGATTAAACCAAGGCTTTCTTGCGTTGGTCAAAGGATATGAGAAAGGAATGTATGCTTCCATGCCCGAGAGAATAACCTCCGTAGTGCGCAAGGCACACTCAGATGGCTCACGGCCATGGAAGCAATAATCATTCCATGGAAAATCAAAGAAGTACTGCCTGAGGGCCTCCCAGTCCGCAGCTCCAAAATGCCAGAGACGACGTTTCCCTGGAGGGTCCGCAGGCCGTACTGGAGCAATAGGACAGGTTAAGGTAATAAGGTTGTGATCGGAGGAGCCCAACGGAGAGAAAAGATTAACAGAGTAAGCAGAAGGATTAGTTGTGAGGAAGAGGTCAAGTATGTTGGAGCTCTCTCCAAGGCGGTCAGGGATACGAGTAGGGTGCTGTACAAGCTGCTCTAGGTCATTAAGGATAGAAAAGATGTAGGCTTGTTCACCAGATGGATCCGTGAAAGGAGAGGAGAGCCAAAGGTGGTGGTGAACATTGAAATCTCCAAGAATGGAGATTTCAGAGAAAGGAGAAATGGACAGAATGTGTTCCATCGTAGAAGTAAGATAGTCGAAGAATTTTTGATAGTCAGTAGAATTAGGGGATAAGTAAACAGCACAGATATATTTAGTCAGAGAATGACAGGAAAGCCGAAGCCAGAGAATGGAGAATTCAGAAGAATGAAGTTCAGGAACACGAGAGCAAGATAAGTCGTTGCGTATGTATACACAACAGCCACCTTTGGCTTTGAAATGAGTATAGAGAAAGTAGGAGGATACAGAAAAGGGTTTGCTGTCAGTTGCTTCAGACAGCTGAGTCTCCGTTAGAAAAAGAAGGTGAGGTTTAGAGGAGGAGAGGTGGTGCTCAACAGAGCGAAAGTTAGATGAAAGGCCGCGAATGTTGCAGAAATGAAGAAGAAGAGAGTCAGACAGTGGTTTCAGACAGTGGTCCAGGCACCTCGAGTCGTCACCGGGAGAGGGGCAGATGGCGGGGGCATTTATGGTCCCCCCCCCTGGGGACTCCGAGGCTAGGTGAATTGACGCCATTTTGGTAAATTTTGAATAGGAAGTGTAGTGTGTACTGTGCATGTAGTTTGGTGAAGATAGATAGAGAAATTTGTACTGGAGAGCATGCTGGCCTACTCTCTGTGTAACTGAGACACTGAAAAAGTTCAGCAAAGGGGGATGGTCAGGAACTAGTCCTGAGGGCTGATGAAACGGGAGCTCCAGCACTCCCTGTCATCAGCTTTCCATCCACCTCGGGAGTACTGCCCTGCTCGACTGGTGCAGTGAAAGGTGTCCCTGTGAGGTAGATTCAGGATTCCAGGGGCTTGAATCGTGAGTGAATGAGTACGTGGCCCATTTCCATTGCGGATGCTGGCGATCAGTTCTCCCTCAATCATATTTTTATTTTTCCTTGCTTTCTGACCCTATCTCACTCCATCTGAGGGTGGGAGAATGAGGCGGGATGATGATGATGATGATGATGATGATGATAAATTATGATGATGGTGATGATGATCATAAATTATGATGATGGTGATGATGATGATAAGTTATGATGATGGTGATGATGATGATAAGTTATGATGATGGTGATGATGATGATATGATGATGATAAATTATGATGATGGTGATGATGATGATGACGATGATAAGAGACTGGATAAGAAAGGTTAGATGACTCCATGACAAAGGCACACACACACACACACACACACACACACACACACACACACACACACACACACACACACACACACACACACACACACACACACAGAGGATAACTACTCATAACATCCTTCGAACCTCATTCTGATATCCTCTGCCTTTGATCTTGCCTTCCTTCTCTGCTAACCCCATTTTTCAGTCCTAACCATGTACTCTTTGGCCTACAACATAGCATCCGTCAGTCCTAACACAGATTTCTTCCACCTAAATATAGCAGTCTCTTGTCCTAACTTAACATCCTTCATTCCTAACTTAGCATCCTTCGTCTCTAACTCTCCTTACCTTCAGCTCTAACCTTACCATCCTTCGGTCCTAACTTTACCATCCTTCCTTCCTACCTTAGCATCCTGTCCCCCTAACTTAGCATCCTTCATCCCTAACTCTGCATCCTTCATCCGTAACTTAGCATCCTTCCTTCCTAACTCGGCATCCTTCTCCCTAACGTAGCAGCATCCTTCCTCCCTAACCTAGCATCTTTCCTCCCTAACTTAGCATCCTTCCTCCCTAACTCAGCATCCTGTCCCCCTAACTTAGCATCCTGTCTCCCTAACTTAGCATCCTTCCTCCCTAACTTAGCATCCTTCCTTCCTAACTAAGCATCCTTCCTCCCTAACTAGAAAGAAAAAGTGCCTTACCCCTGAGTACTGCATATGGGGGAGGGAAGGAAGGAAGGAAAGGAAAGGAAAGGAAAGGATAGGAAGGAAGGAAGGAAGGAAGGAAGGGAGGATACAAGGAAGGAAGGAAGGAAGGAAGGGAGGATACAAGGAAGGAAGGAAGGAAAGGAGAGGAAGGAAGGGAGGATACAAGGAAGGAAGGAAGGAAGGAAGGAGGGAAAGAAAGAAAGGTTGGATGGATGGAAGCAAAGTAGTAAAGGAAAGGAGAAACGAGGGAGGGAAAGTGTAAAGTAACTATTTACGTGACTTGAAAGAAAAAAAAAGAAAAGAAAAGGGAAAGGAATGAATAAATGAATAAAGGAAGGAAGGAAGGAAGGAAACAACGAAGGAAGGAAACAACGAAGGAAGGGAAGGAGACAGGAATGCCAGTGTAAAACAATTACTGACCTGGCTCACTAACTTACGCATCTTGCACAGACGTACGTAATAATATACAGAGGATGTCCACGCCTTAAGGTAATCATTTAATTGACTTATTCTTGCGGTAATACCGAATTAAAACGATAACAAACTGGGTCCAGATCTCAACGTTACGGAGCTATAATAACTGAAGACCTTATGGGAGAAAATGGTCTCCTTCTTAATTCACACATAAAAGCCCTATGACCTTTTCCCAAGCGAT
>NC_136995.1:13438776-13478776 GCF_032717465.1 Coenobita brevimanus
TCCCGAACAACTCCAGTTCTCCTTCGCACTTCATCATTTCGCACTCGATCCATACGCGTCACTCCACACATACTCCTCAGACATCTCATCTCCATTACATTCAAACTTTTCCTCTCTGCTACACCCATATTCCATGTTTCAGCCCCATATAATGCAGTCGGTACCACAACACCCTCATACAGCCTTCTCTTTACATCCATTCTAAGCGAACGACATTTAAACACTTTTTTCATTCCTCCCAGCACCTTTCCTACTTCATTTATTCTAAACTTCACTTCTGCATCTATTCTTCCATCCACAGCAACATGTGACCCTAGATATTTAAAACAATCTACCTCCTCAAGCAACTCACCATTCAAAACTATATTCATCCCCCTACCATCTATCAACCTCGTACACTTCATCACTTTACTCTTATTCTCATTTACTTTCAATTTCCTCCTTTCACACACCCTTCCAAACTCCTCTACCAACTGTCTCAATCTCTCCTCTGAATCAGTCACCAGTGCAGTATCATCTGCAAACAGCAGCTGCTACAGATTCCACTCTATTCCATCAACATTTACCAGACTCAGACCATCTAAAACTCTTGCATTCACCTCCCTTACAACGCCATCCATGTAAATATTAAACAACCAAGGCGACATCACACATCCCTGTCGCAGCCCCACTCTCACGGGAAACCAATCACTCACAGCATTTCCCACTCTTACACACGCTCTACTATTTACATAAAAACTTTTCACCCCTTTTAGTAACCTACCATCAAGTCCATACAATCTTAAAACAGTCCACAAATCCTCCCTATCAATTCTATCATACGCTTTCTCTAAATCCATAAATGCCCAAAACACATCCTTGCCTTTCGCTAAATACTTTTCACACACTTGTCTCACAGCAAACACCTGATCAACGCATCCCCTCCCTCTCCTAAAGCCACACTGCTCATCACTAATCACTCCCTCTGTACCCTCTCTAACTCTCATAATTAACACTCTACCATACACTTTACCTACAACACTCAACAGACTTATACCCCTAAAGCTGGTACATTCATACTTATCACCCTTGCCTTTATACAACGGGACCACACAAGCACTTGCCCAGTCAATTGGCACCATATCTTTCTCAAAGCACACATTCAATAATCTTACTAACCAGTCAACAATAGTCACTCCACCACCCTTCAGGCATTCCACAACACACCCATCCATACCTGCAGCTTTCCCTGTTTTCATCTCCTTTACTGCCTTCTCCACTTCCTCCTTCGTGATCAAAGAATCATTCAACTCTCCCAACACATTTATTCCTTGCACCCTTATATCTGCCACAATCTCAGCCACCCTTTCCTCCTCTACATTTAACAATCTTTCAAAATACTCTGCCCATCTCTTCCTTACTGCATCCATCTCAATTAACATCCTTCCATCCTCTGCTTTTACTCGTTCTTCCTTCCCAGACTCTCCCTTTCGCACCCTTTTCACCTCCTTCCAAAACATTTTCTTATTCTGTTGAAAATTCTCTGTCAGCCGCCTACCCCACCTCTCATCTGCTGCCACTTTAGCATCACGCACAGCCCTTCTCGCTCTATTCCTCTTTTCCTTATACCTTTCATATGACATCTCATCCTTCCTCTGCAGCCACACTTCATATGCACGTCTCTTCTCAGCCACAGCCATACTTACTTCCTCGCACCACCATTCACTTCCTTTTCTTACAACACCACCCACACGTCTCACACCACACACCTCTTCTGCATGCCTCACCACAGCACTCTTAAACAACTGCCATTCCTCCTCCACGCTGCCATTTTCCTGATCTTTCACTGCATTCCACTCATCTTTCAATTTCTCCTGATACTCTATCTTTTTCTCTCTTTTATCCAACTCACTCGCTTTTAAAACCTCCCTGCCACACCTAACCCTCCTAGCTCTCACCCATCTCTTACCTACTCTTAATTTTCCCTCCACCAGGTAGTGGTCAGACATACCTCCACCCTCCCCTCTCAGAACTCTCACATCCAACAATCTTCCTATTACATTCCTAGACACAACCACATAGTCCATCAAGGCTCTATCAACAACCCTTCCACCCTCCTGTCTCACCCATGTATACTTATAAATATCTTTCTTCTCAAACAGCGTATTCCCAATCACCATCTCTCGGCTCAACACACATCGCTATCATTCGTTCCCCATTTTCATTTCTTCCAGGCACACCATGCATACCAACTACGCCTTCAACTGCTACATTTCCCACTCTAGCATTCAGATCTCCCATCATTACCACAGTCACATTCGCTCCAAAACTCTGCAGACACTCATCAACATCATTCCAGAAAGACTCCCTCTCTTGTTCATCCCTTTCACTACCAGGCCCATATGCACTCACAAACACCCACAACTCACGTTCAAATTTCGCTTTATAAAGCTAAGAGGTATAATTCTACGTAGTTCACCGTTCCTTTCATTCCAAAACAGACGATTTTCTTAAGCTGAAGGGGCAGGTATTTTCACGTAATTTAACAGTTCATCTAGTAATTCCAGACGATTTTAAGAAGCTGAAAGGGCTGTTATCTTTCTACAGTTCAGCAGTTCCTGTAGTGATTCCAGACGATTTTATTCTGCTGAAGGTGTAGATGTTGTTTATCAGTTCAATCATTTTGCCAACAGACGATTTTTATAATAGGTATTTGCAGCTTACCGATCTATCTATCTATCTATTGCCAGACGCCTTAATCTCTTATATGGGGTGGCCACAAATAAATCGCCTCCACGTCACCCTGTCCCCCGCCATTTCCCTGACCTGCTCCCAATTCACCCCCCCTCTCTCATATACCTCCCCACTCCATCCCTTCATCTCATCTTTGGCCTTCCCCTCCCTCTCTTCCCCTCCACCTCACACATACTCTCCTCGTCAGTCTCTCACTCTCCATCCTCTCCACATGGCCAAACCACCTCAGTGTGTTTCTCCAATCATGCTAAAACAGATGATTTTTAGCTGAAAGGGCGGGTTTTTCATGTGGCTTAGCAGTTTCTCTAGTAATTCCAGACGATTTTGTTAAGCGGAGAGAAGGTCTGGTATTTTCCTCTAGTTCAACATTTCCTGTATAATTCCAGACGATTTTATTAAACAGAGGGAATGGCTGGTATTTTCACGTAATTATCTGTTCCTTTGGAGTAATTTCAGACGATACAGCCAAAGTGATGATATCTAGGGCTGGCGGCGGTACTGTCAAAGAGGGGGCAGTGTGGCCAGGTGTGGCTGGCTACAAGGGTGTGGGAAGTAGCCTAACTCCAACTTGTGTAGTGTCTGTGATAAGTGGCTGCATAACAGAGGTAGTGGTATTAGAGGCAGACTGAGAGATAACGCTGATTTCATGTGTGAGGTGTGTCGGGGAGAGCATATAGAGACTGTCTAGCGTGAAAGGACTATTTTGCTGGTGAGCCTCTTGAGTGTTGAAGAGTTTTGTTATCTGGGGGACATGTTTTGTGCTGGAGGTGGGACTGGAGCTAGCTCTGTGGCTAGGGTAAGGAGTGGTTGGAGAAAGTTCAGGGAGCTGCTGTCTGCCCCGACACTGAGCGGACTCTCCCTCCGTGCTAAGGGATCTTTGTATGCGGCATGTGTTAGGAGTGTAATGCTGTATGGTAGTGAGACCTGGGCAGTAATGGAAGAGGATATTCGCTGCCTCAAACGTACAGAAATGACAATGATGGATGGATGTGTAAAGCATCCTTGAATGCGTGACCTGGGATGGCTAGAACTGCGGCTGAAAAGATAAGAAGAAGGATGGGACCGGAATGTACTGGTATTGTGATGAGGAGGTGTAGACTGAGATGGTTTGGCCACGTGGAGAGGATGGAGGATAACAACTGGGTGCGGAAGGTGAGCAGTGTGAACGTCGGGACGGTCAAAGAGTGTGGCATCAGGGATAAGGTCTGAACAGGGAGGCTGCCAGAGATCGAGCAGAATGGACAGCCGCCATTAGATGACCAAGGTCGACGCATGCAAGCCGAAAGAGGGGAGGGTATATTCATGTATCACTTCATTTAGAGTGATTCCAGACGGTTTTATTAAGCTAAGTGAAGGGCGGGTATACAGCATATTCGGATTCTCAGTCCACTCATCCTACCATCTGACGATTTTTTAAAACCGAAAGTAAATTTATTCAGGCTAAGACCAGACGATTATCCACAAGTCCATTCAAGCTAACAGACGTTTTAATTCTGCCGCAGACGATTTTATTAAGCTGAAGGAAGGACAGGTATATAATAATTCCGCATTTTATCGATTTTCGCAACTTTTATCGTAACAGTAATTACAAACTAAGCGCTCTATGTAACGACCTTGGCTGTATCTCCCACTGGCTGCCCTATCTATGACGTAAGACCCTATGAGGCAGCTGATTGGCTCGTTTCCAGTGACGTCATGCGATATTCGGCACCCTATTGGCCACTGGATGCGATGACGTCACTGGTCCTGGCACCCCATTGGCCCTTTGAATGTGGTGACGTCACAGTACCACGCCACACATTGGTCCTTGAATCTCTGTGACGTCAATCCATCCTGGCCCGTCCATTGGTCCTTGCCCGTGATGACGTCAATGCATCCTGGCCCGCTGATTGGTTGGAAGACAGAGACCTTCAGTGACGTCACGAACCTTCTCATTGACTTTCACATGAGGAGTATATGTGAGTATGTTTGGGTATTTTTCAGTGTGATATATTCATGAGAGAGAGAGACAGAGACAGAGACAGAGAGAAACCGGACGAAAATGGAGAAGATATAAATAGCCAGAGAGAAAGAGAGAGAGAGAGAGAGAGAGAGAGAGAGAGAGAGAATGGATAAGGCAGAGAAAACAGCTTGATGGTGTGTGTGTGTGTACGTCTGGGGTGCACATGGAGTTTGGCAGAGGTGTACATAGGACCCGTCTGAGGGATTCGTTATTTTTATTATTTATTTATTTATTAACATACCTCCATACTGTGGTGGTGGTGATGGTGGCGATAATGATGGTGGTGGTGGTGGTGGTGATGACAATGATGGTGGTGGTGGTGATGGTGTCGATAGTGGTGGTGGTGGATGTGATGATAGTGGTGGTTGTGATGGTGGCGAAAATGATGATGATAATGACGATAATGGTGGTGGTGGTGGTGGTGTCGATATAGGTGGTGGTGGTGGCTGTGGTGACGATAGTGGTGGGTGTGATGGCGAAAATGATGATGATAATGACGATAATGGTGGTGGTGGTGGTGGTGGTGTCGATATGGGTGGTGGTGGTGGTGGCTGTGGTGACGATGGTGGTGGTGGTGGTTGTGATGGTGACGAAAATGATATTAATGACGATGATGGTTGTGGTGGTGGCTGTGATGGTGACGATATTGATGATGATGCTGGTGATGGTGGTGATAGCGACGATAATGGCGGTGGTGGTGTGGTAATGATGATGATGGCGAAGATGATGATGATGATGATGATGATGATGATGATGGTGGTGGTGGTGGTGAAGATGATGATGAATTTTATAGCTAACAGCGGACGATTTCCTTCAGCATAAAATCGTCCCGGGAGGACTTCGAATATCAACTCCTGGGCCACCAAAACAGACGATTTTATTCGGTATAAGAAAAAAATGTCAAAGGGTTGAAAATACCTCCTTTAACCCCCTAATTATTTCTTTACGACTGATGCACAGACGATTTTCTTCAGCTAAACCCCCTGATTACTACGACGTATTTTGCTTATTATTTTGCCATCCCAGACGATTTTATTTATATTAGATTTTTAGTAGTGAAAGGATACGAAAATACCTCCCTTAATCCTTTAATTATTTTTATGGCTGATGCACAGACGGTTTTCCTCAACTAAACCTTGTGATTACCACGACGCAGTTTGCTTACTATTTTGCCAACTCCAGACGATTTTATTCAGTTGGATTTTTAGTAATGAAAGGATAAAATACCTCCCTAATTAGTTTTTATGGCTGATGCACAGACGATTTTCCTCAGCTAAACCCTGTGATTACCATGACGTATTTTGCTTATTATTTTGCCATCCCCAGACGATTTTATTCAGTTAGATTTTAGTATAATGAAAGGATAAAAAAAACTCCCTCAACCCCCAAAATATTTTCTATGGCTGATGCACAGACGATTTTCTTCAGCTAAACCCTGTGATTACAACGATGTATTATGCTTATTACTTTGCCATCCCCAGACGATTTTATTCAGTTAGAGTTTTAGCAGTGAATGGATACGAAAATACCTCCCTTAATCCCTTAATTATTTTTATGGCTGATGCAAAGACGGTTTTCTTCAGCTAAACCCTGTGATTACCACGACGTAGTTTGCTTACTATATTGCCATCCCAGACGATTTTACTCAGCTGGGGAAACTTAAAAAAAAATTTGAGGGGTTGGACATTGCCTTCTGGTATTCGTTCGCTACCTGATCTTCCAACAGCTGAATAAAATCGTCTGAAGATGGAATTAAAAAGGAAAATACTACCCCTGGGGGTAGGGGGGGTTTTCAAGAATACTCCCCCAGTATCCCTGCTTGTCGTAAAAGGCGACTAAAAGGGTTGGCGGAGGGTTAGTGCCCCTCTCCGGAAAACAACTAACTAAAAAAACAAACAATAAGCCTCGGACAAGGACTGACCAAACGATGACGACCAAGGACCGGACAAAGGACATGGTTATCGGAACGTGGAATGTAAGGGGAGCGAATGATGAGGTGAAAGAGAGAGAGCTTGTCCAGGTGCTTGAGGGTGCGAAAGTGGATGTATGTGGAATAACTGAAACAAAATGGAGAGGAGAAAGTGTGAGAGAATGGGAGTATGGATGGGGTATATGTGCAGGAGTAGGTGAGAATGAGAGGGCAAAGGAAGGAGTATGTATAGTTGTGAGTAAAAGATGGAAGAAGAGCATAAGACAGTATGGATCAGTTGGATCAAGGATTGTGTGGGTAAAGTTGAAAGTTGGAATACAAATGTGGGCGACTGTGTGTTTGTATGGGCCAACGCAAGATCATGCTAGAAGAGTGAGAGAAGAGTTCTGGACAAATGTGGAAGTGTGCATGGAAAAGTTTGGAAGGAATGAGAGTGTTTTTGATCGGTGATATGAATGGTAAAGTAGGGGATGTGAAGGTGGATGGAATAGTTGGTGAGTGGGGTGTGCCTGCTGAGACAGATGAGAATGGGAGTGCGTTAGTGGACATTTGTGCTGGGAGGGGGTTGGTGATAGCCAATACCCTTTTCAGGCATAAAATGATCCACAGGTATACACGGCGAGTGATGAGAAGGGTGGGTGGTGAACTGAATGAAAGGAAGGCAATGATTGATTATGTGTGTGTGGATGAAAGGATGCGAAGATGTGTAATGGATGCAAGAGCTTATAGAGGCTGGGGGAGTGGACTTTCTGACCACTACTTGGTGGTGGCCAGAATTAGGATTCAAGTAAGATGGAGGAATAGAAGGGAAAGACGAGAGGAAGGAGTAGTTGCAAGGAGAGTGGAAAGATTACAAGAGGATGAGAAAAAGGCAGAGTATAAGAGAGAAGTGGAGGAACGATTGGGCAAATATGAATTGGAGCAGATGGGAGACGTGGAAGGTGTGTGTAGGATATTTACAGAAGAAATATGTGCAGCATGTGATGTGGTGTGTGGGAGGAAGAGCAGACGGAGGGGGGTGCAAGGAACAGCGTGGTGGACTGAAGAGGTGAGACAGGCTGTGGCACAAAAGAAGAAAGCATACAATGAATGGATGAGAAATAGGGGCGTGGAAGAAGTTGAGAGGCGGAAGAGAGAGTTATATGTAGAAAGAGAGAGGTGAAAAGATTAGTAAGAAAAAGTAAGAAGAGAATGGATGAGGAATTTGGTAGGAATTTGAGTGTAAAGTGGAGGGACTGTAAGAAAATGTTCTGGAAAGAGGTGAAAAGAGTAAGACAGGGTGGAAGTGAAGTTAGCAGGGGAGTGAAAGATAAAAATGGTAGATTGCTAGTGGAGAAGGGAGAAAAAGTGAGCAGATGCAGAGAACACTTTAAGGAATTGTTGAACATAGAGGATGGAAGTAATACGAGTATAAGTGGCTGGGGAATGGCTGGGAGAAGGAGGGAGGTGAGAAGACAGGAAGAAATCAGTAGGATAGAAGTTGTGGAAGCAATGAAGAAAGTTAAATTGGGGAAAGCCCCAGGATGGAGTGTGTGGTCAAATGCTGAAGCATGGGGGAGAGATAGTAGTAGAATGGATGTGGAAGATGTGCAGATTGGCCTGGGAGGAAGGTAGAGTCCCGGAGGATTGGAAGTCAGGTATAATTATTCTCTTGTACAAAGGAAAAGGGGAAAAAGAAGTGTGTGGTAATCATAGGGGCATTTGTCTTCTTAGTATAACAGGAAAAGTGTATGGTAGGATACTTACTGACAGAGTTAGAGAAAGAACAGAGAAATTAGTTGGAGAAGAACAGGAAGGCTTTAGGAAGGGAAGAGGTTGTGTAAATCAGATATTCATTCTTAGATCTTTAGTGGAAAAGTTTCTAGAGAAGGGAAAGAAGTTGTATGCGGCTTTCATGGATTTGGAGAAAGCATATGACAGGGTGGATAGACAAGGATTGTGGAAAGTGTTAAGAATATATGGTGTAGATGGGAAGTTGTTGAATGCTGTGAAGAGTATGTACGATGGTGCGAAGGCTGCAGTGCGTGTGGATGGTGAACTAAGTGAATTTTTCTCTTTGAAAGTTGGATTGAAACAGGGATGTGTCATATCTCCATGGATGGGGTAATAAAAGAGATACAAGGTAGGGTAGTGGATGTTGGAGTGGCCCTGGTGAGAGAGGATAGTGTTTGGAAACTCCCTGTACTGTTGTTTGCAGATGATACTGTGTTGTTGAGTGAAGACGAAGGGGAGCTGCATGGCTTGGTGGATGAGTTTGAGAGAGTGTGTAAGAAACGGAATCTAAAGGTGAATGTAGGGAAGAGTAAAGTGATGGTCTTTGAGAGAGGTGAAGTCAGTGAATGTACAGCGAGGTTGGATGGTGAGGAATTGGAAAATGTGAGTACGTTAAAGTACTTGGGTAGTGTGATGAGTAAGGATGGAGGTTTGGAGGGTGAAGTGCTTGAAAGGGTACAGCAGGGAAGAAAGGTTGCTGGTTCTTTGAAAGCAGTGATAAGAAACAGGGAAGTGAGCATGGAAGTGAAAAAGTTACTACATGACAGTATTGTGATACCAACTCTAACGTATGGAAGTGAAGCTTGGACGTTGTTGGAAGGACACAAGTCAAGAGTGAGAGCAGTGGAAATGAGTTATTTAAGAGGAGCCTGTGGAGTCACATGGAGAGACAGGCTGACGAATAAGGATATAAAGGAGCGTTGTGGTGTGGATGTGGATGTGATGGGAAGCGTTATGAGGAACACACTGAGGTGGTTTGGCCATGTGGAGAGGATGGAGGGTGAAAGACTAACGAAGAGAGTGTATGTGAGTGAGGTGGAGGGGGGAAGAGGGAGGGGGAGGCCGAGGATGAGATGGAGAGGTATATGAGAGAGGGGTGTGTGAGTTGGGAGCAGGGCAGTGAAATGGCGGGGGACAGGGCGACTTGGAGGCGATTTGTTTGTGGCCACCCCAAACGGGATTGAGGCGTCTGGCAATAGATAGCTAGATAGATAGACGTCAGGCGGTTGGAAGGGTTTAGGGATACACCTCGTACTGAAGGGTTGCCAAAAATACCCCCATTACCCTCTAGGACAGACGATTATGTTCGGCTGTATTTTTTCTCAGACTACCAGACGATTTTATGAAGGCCATACTTAACCCCTCGAGTGAGAAAGAAAAATCCACCCTGGGGAAAATAAAATCGTCTGGACGCATCAATGAAAAAATAATTCGCAGGTTTGAAGGGGTTAAGGGATAAATGGAAGTGAAGGGGTTTATATTCTCCTCCAGTGTGAAAAAATCGTCTGGACAAAAATAAGTCGCAGGTTAGAAGGAGTTAAGGGATAATTCGAAATGAAGGGATTTATAATTTCTTCCAGTGCTAAAGAAAATCCACCCTGGGGAGAAAAAAATCGTCTTGATATCACTGAAAAAATAAGTCACCTGTTTGATGGGGATAAGGGATAAATCAAATTGAAGGGGTTTGATTATCTCCACCTGTGTGCAAAAATCGTCTAAAAAAAAAAAAGTCGCCGGTCTGAAGGAGTTAAGGGATAATTCGAAGTGATGGGGGTTTATAATTACCTCCCCCAGTGTGAAAAAATCGTCTTGACAGAAAATCAATAAATAAATCGCAGGTTTGAAGGAGTTAAGAAATAACTCGAAGTGAAGAGGTTTATAACTTCCTCCAGTGCTAAAGAAAATCTACCCTGGGGAGAAAAAAATCGTCCGGAGGAATCACTGAAAAAAATAAGTCACCTGTTTGAAGGGGTTAAGGAATAATTCGAAGTGAAGGGGGTAGTGATTATTTCCATCAACCCCTTCAGGACGACTGGCTCCATTAAATTCAATCCCCCTCTACGATCAGACGATTTTCTTCAGCTGCAGGGAAGGATTGTAGTGGATGGGATGTAGGTTGGTATTCTTGGAAGCTCCCTAACACCTCTTCCTTACCGATTTAGTTTTGGATACGGCTGGCTAATATCGTTTTGTACGTTATTTATCTCTCTGAGCTGGGAGCGGGGCAGTGAAATGGCAGGGGACAGGGCGACATGGAGGCGATTTGTTTGTGGCCACCCCTTACGGGATTAAGGCGTCTGGCAATATAGAAAGATAGATACATGTTATTTATGCAGAGTATGGTACTGTTCGAATTATTTACGTAACACAGAAGAGGACGGCCAGGTGTAATATGCAAAATAAACCGCTTAGGAGAAGGTGTTAGGGAGCTTCCTTAACCGACAAGAATACGAACCATACTCTTTTCACTTTAACTTGGCCTAAAACTGCCATCTCTCCATCCTGAATGCTTAGCTGCAACAATAAATTAACACTAGAATATGCTGCTAGTCACGAAGAAGTGCTATGGAGAGGATGTAAAGCCGTATCAGTCATTCAGCCACCGCGTTGTAGCAATAGATTATCACTAGAATATGCTGCTAGTCACGAAGAAGTGCTATGGAACGAATGCAGAGTCGAAGTATTATCTCTGTCATCGAGCTGTGGCAAAAGATTAACCCTGGAATAATACTAGTCACGAAGAAGTGCTATGGAACGGATGCAGAGCCGTAGTATTGTCTTTGTCATCGAGTTGTAGCAATAGGTTATCACTGGAATATGCTGCTAGTCACGAAGAAGTGCTATGGAAAGGAAGTAGAGCCGTACTATTATCTAAACCACAGATTTGAAGCAATACATTAATCCTAGAAAAATACTAGTCACGAAGAAGTGCTATGGAAAGGATGTAGAGCCGTAGTATTGTCTTAACCATCGACCTGTAGCAACAGATTAATCCTGGAATAATACTAGTCACGAAGAAGTGCTAAGCAAATGACCTACAGAAATCATCTCCACTAATGCCGTCATCACCACAATCTTTTAATTCTATCTTCCTCCAGACGATTTCCCTCAGCCTTACACCTGCCATTACTCATCTTTTTATCCCACCCTTGCTACCTCCAGACGATTTTTTCTCAGTAGGGGGCATACCTCTTGTGGCGAGGGGGTTGAGGAAGACTGGAACTAAGTCCTCACGTTGGAACAGTTTGAGGTGAATGAAACTGAAGATAGCGAGAATAGTAGTAGTAGTAGTAGTAGTAGCTGTTGTAGTGGTGGTGGTAACAGTAGTAGTAGTAGTATAGTAGTGGTAATGCTGTAGTAGTAATGCAGTAGTAGCAGCAGTAGCTGTTGTAGTGGTGGTGGTAACTGTAGTAGTAGTAGTAGTAGCAGTAGCCGTAGTGGTAATGTTGTAGTAGTAATGTAGTAGCAGTAGTAGTAGCTGTTGTAGTGGTGGTGGTAACAGTAGTAGTAGTTGTAGTATTGTAGCAGTAGTAGTAGCAGTAGCCGTAGTGGTAATGTTGTAGTAGTAATGTAGTAGTAGTACCGTAGTGGTAATAGTAGTGGTAATGTAATAGTAGTAGTAGTAGTAGTAGTAGTAGTAGTAGTAGTAGTAGTAGTAGTAGTGGTAATGTTGTAGTACTACTAGAAGCAGTAGCAGTAACGTTGTTATGTAGCAGTAGTTGTAGCAGTAGCAGTAGTAGTAATGTTGTTGTTGTGTTCTAGCAGTAGTAGTAGTTGTAGTAGTAGTAGTAGTAGTAGTAGTACAGTTGTAGTAAAAGTGGTATAGTAGAAGTAGTACTAGTAGGTTTCATTCTCATTAACCGCAGACGATTTTATTCAGCTGAAGGGATTTCTTTTCGAACTGGAGGGGTTTATTTCAGCCTTCGTCAACCCCTCCTCGACAGTCTTCTATAAACTTTAAAAAATCGTCTGAAAAGAGCGGGAATTAAAAATACTTCCTCGGTTTTTCAATGCATTAAGGTGTGTGTGTGTGTGTGTGTGTGTGTGTGTGTGTGTGTGTGTGTGTGTGTGTGTGTGTGAGAGAGAGAGAGAGACCCTTTCACAATGAGTAAAATAATTTGGTCACAAGAATAAAACACGTGATGGAGAGGGACGCCTTCACGTGGTGCCGATAAAACTGGCCGGATCCACCGCCTGGTTATACACACGTCCCCCAACCACAATCCTATCCCCCGAAAGGAGGATGAGGGACCGCATATGGACTCCTTCAGCCTGCAGTCAATTGTGTTTACGTTTCAGGAGAGGTTGGGATCAACTACTACTACTAAAACTAGAACAACAACAACTACTACAAAAACTAGAACTACTACTACAACAGAACAATGGCAACAACATCAACTACTATTACTATCACCACCACTATTACTGCTACTACTATTACTACTACTAAAAAACAAACTCCTACTACTACAAAAATAATAGTAACATCATCAACTACTATTACTACCACCACCACTATTACTGTTACGGTACCACTACTACTACTGTTACTACTACTACTACTACTACTACAATAACAACAACTACTAATAAAACAATAGCAACAACATCTACTACTACCACCACCATCACTACCACTACTACTACAAAAACATTATCAACACTCATCGTTTTGAATAGGGATATATCTGTCACAGGTCTTTCTTCAGATTAATAAAATCGTCTGTTAGTTTCAAGAAAAACCGTCGGTGTACAGGAGGGATTGATAATGCATTTTTTCTTAATCCCTCCAGATAATTGGTGGTAGTAGTAGTAGCTGTTCCCTAGGCAGTCTGGCCGAACAGCCCCGAGTCCCTTAGGAAGGCCATGGCCGAGACCGGGCTTTCCCACAGAGCTCTCAAGGAGTGTATGTTGTGTTGTTGGCGTAGGTGATTGTATGCAATGCAGTCTTCCATAATGTGCTTAACAGTATGGGGTGCTGTATTGCATACTGTGTGCAATGCAGTCTTCCATAATGTGCTTAATAGTATGGGGTGCTGTGTTGCATATTGTGTGCAATGCAGCCTTCCATAATGTGCTTAATAGTATGGGGTGCTGTGTTGCATCCTGGACAGGCATCAGCGACGGAGTCATCCAGCCTCTTCTGGTACCATGAGAAGGCTGGATGGTGCCCACATCTCAGCCTGGCCAGGTGGACCTTGTCCTCACGAGGGAGATAGGATTCAGAAGGGTGGATGTCAGGAGGCCGTGCATGCAGCTGTGTGTTGTCTATAAGTGACTGAATGGAGCGGCGAGTGATTTGAGTATGGATATGCTTCTGGAAGCTGGTCTGAGGCGGGCAAGGGGGGAGAGATGACAGTATTTGTGTATGGTATTGTATTCTAGGTGTTGTTTTGATGTTCCTTGGTGTGTGTGGATGTGCTGCCATGTAGTGTAGTGGATGTCGTGAGTTTGTGGAGGCTGCAGCGAGGATTTGGGTGCCTCTCATGTCAAGGTGATCCTTGACTTTGAGGACTTTGGTTTCTTGGTGTAGGTGGTCTGTGGGCGTAGTTGCTGTGCAGCCTGTGATTATTTTTAGGGCCTTGTTCTGTATGGTCTGTAATGTTGTAGTGTGTTTTAGTGAGGTTAGAAGCCCAAGCAGAGCTTGCACAGTTCATCACTGAACGTATATATTGTTTGTATACTGTGGTGGTGGTTTCTTTGTAGCGTCCACATGTTGTATGGGCAAGTGACCTCAAGGCATTGAGTCTTGGTGTTAATTTATCTTTAATGTTTGTGATGTGTTGTTTAAATGACACTGATGTATTGTACGTTACACCAAGGAGTGTGTGTGTGTGTGTGTGTGTGTGTGTGTGTGTGTGTGTGTGTGTGTGTGTGTGTGTGTGTGTGTGTGGTAGGGGGGTGTTGTTTATGGTGAGGTGTGGGATGTGACTGTGTTCTGCTGTCCAGTCTGTGAGAAGGGTTACTGTAGATTCGGCTGGGGTTATTTAGAGCCTGTTTGTGGTGAACCATTCGTGTAGTGTGTTGAGGTAGGGTTGGAGGATGTGTGCGGCTGTGTGTGCGTTTTGGTGTGTACATGTAAGTGTTAGGCTATGTCGTCTGCATAAGAAGCTAGGTGTATCTGTGGTGTGCGGGGTGTAGGTGGTTTATTCTGATAATTTATTTTATATTTTGTACTTTTACACTACATATATGGTCCTTCTTCCCCTTAACTTTGCCAGGATTTTCGTCTTTTTGCCGGTTATTTCGTGTAGTTCAGTGAGCGTAACGTCTCCCTAGCCTCTCCGTAGCACTTCCTCGTAACTATACTCTATTTGACTGACCTGTGCAGCTGAGATGTATGGGGCGAGCAGAGTGTGTTTGAATCGCGGCTACAGATTGGCCGCCGATGATTTAAATCTACACCTCTTCTTATTTTAACACATATATACTTCTATTTTTAAGCTGCCATCAGTACAAGCAGCCAGTTTAAATATGGACTAATTTCCGAAGCTGAGGAGGTCAAAATTAGCTTGAAAAGTTTACTGTTATCAAACAAAATAAAACTTGATTAAAAAGTTTTATAAAACGATGAGTCATGTTTGAAGCACATTATCCACCCATAGCGTACACCCACGTCCGCATGTTTCACTACATCCACCCGCGGTGTACACCTACGTCCACATGTTGCACTAAAATACCCACTCAGCAGCCGCGAAACAAACACACCCTACTTGCCCCATACATCTCAGGTGCACAGGTCAATCTCGTAATGACTGGATCTTGAATTTGGCTCTCTCTTGTACCCTATTTTGTTTTTCTCTTGGAAGGGACAATTTTGCGGGCTCGCGGCCTTTGGTTCCTTCTTCCACAAAAAAATAAAAAAAAAAATAAAAAGAAATAGACTAGACGATCATAAACCAGTGTTCATTTATACCACAAACGCTTAATCGATGGTACGGGAATATAAGGCTCATCTTACACTCTCTTGGCTAATTTCTCGTGTGTTGCAGGGACGGCCAAGCGTTACCAATATCCTGCATCCTTTACCTATTTCCTACGCCCACACCCGCAGACTGACCCACACCCACATGACAGGTGGTTCTAGTAGGCGCTATTTTTGGTCCGCCCTGTTTTTCGGTCCATACTCTCTCTCTCTCTCTCTCTCTCATCTGACGGACCCGAGTCAATCCCACAATCTATATAGGCCTACGGTACTAACTCTCTCTCTCTCTCTCTCTCTCTCATCTGACGGAGCCTGGCCACTCCAACAAACCCAAAAAATAATTCGCTGTTTTGAATAGTTCCACGAGCCTTAGTTATGAGGTGGCATTGAGTTTCCTTGGTTACTAGTCAAATCTACCCACCGGACTACACTTGGCCACCAGGAGGGCTCACAAGGGGGGTTGCACATCTTTGACATGGAAGAAAAAATGCGTTGTGCTCCTGAATTACGTAACACCTTTTCCTTAGTGATTTATTTCGCCAATTACACCTCAGCATCGCCTCTGTTATAACGGTACAAACAAGAGGGTAGTTCTCCGCATTTTCTTAACACCTCTTTCTTTGCGATTTATACAAACAAGGTAGTCTGTAAACGGGGATAAACTGGAAACTCACCTGAGGATATATTTGGTACTGTATACGGTTATGTCTCCTGGTGTGGGCGCGGGTGTGGCAGTGGGAGTAGGAAATGTATGACGGAGGGTAGACATTGATAACACTGAGCCGTGTGTGTGTGTGTGTGTGTGTGTGAGAAAGAGAGAGAGAGAGAGAGAGAGAGAGTGTGTGTGTGTGTGTGTGTGTGTGTGTGTGAGAGAGAGAGAGAGAGAGAGAGAGAGAGAGAGTGTGTGTGTGTGTGTGTGTGTGTGTGTGTGTGTGATGTATGTACGTGCTGAAAGAAGAGTGTTATATATGGACCACCCTACACATCGATATAAAAATGATACAAATAACCCACAAAAAACGCATATTAAATATAATATATATATATATATATATATATATATATATATATATATATATATATATATATATATATATATATATATATATACAAGAAATGACAAAATATTATCGTAATTTTTCGTTACTCAATTTTTTCATTATTTCCTCTGATTAAATCTCTCTCTCTCTCTCTCCTGTAGCCCTAGTATATCATTGTATTAACCATTCCAGTACCTTCATTTTTTTTTCAGTGTATATCGCTTCTTTCCAGACGATTTCACTCAGCTGAAGGATACGCATCGTCGTAGTGAGGGGGTGACTGTAGGCTGCCTTTAACCCCCTCAAAGTCTCCCCCCTTCAGCTGAATAAAATCGTCTGGACTAGAATTAACATAGGACGTTATAGTATCAAAGGGGATTTGTTAGGTTAAACCCTCCAGTGCGATCGTGTGTGTGTGTGTGTGTGTGTGTGTGTGTGTGTGTGTGTGTGTGTGTGTGTGTGTGTGTGTGTGTGTGTGTGTGTCTGTCTGTCTGTCTGTCTATCCGTGTGTGAGTGTCTATCTGCATCGATCTATTTCTGTGTGTGTGTGTGTGTGTGTGTGTGTCTGGCTGTCTGCCTAGCTGTGTGTGTGTCTACCTTTATCTATCTGTGTGTGTGTGTGTGTGTGTGTGTGTGTATCTGTGTGTGTGTGTCTACATGTACCGGTCTATCTGTGTGTGTGTGTGTGTGTGTGTGTGTGTGTGTGTGTGTGTGTGTGTGTGTGTGTGTATTATGTACGTATGAATATGTGTATGTTTGATGATGATTTTCCTCAGCACAGCAGTGGACGGTAATAGTGATGATATTGACAAACGATGCAACTCTGAGTCAAAGGATCGCTTCTCTCCTGAATGAAATCATCAAGTGATATAAAGATTACGGTGATGACTGATGGGTAATTACAACACACATATACACACACACACACAACAAACATACTGTACACCACCAACACACACACACACACACACACACACACACACACACACACACACACACACACACACACACACACACACACACACACACACACAACAAACATACACCACCAACACACACACACACACACACACACACACACGCACACACAACAAACATACACCACCAACACACACACACACACACACACGCACACACAACAAACATACACCACCAACACACACACACACACACACACACAACAAACATACACCACCAACACACACACACACACACACGACAAATAACAAACACAGGGTCCAAAAAACATACTTTAATACACAAAACTTATCATTTATTTCGTCTCAAAGATCAAATTTATATCATTATCTTCCTTATCAGACGATTTTCCTCAGCTGATGGACCAGAAGCAAGTCCTAAGCTCGGATTCTCATAGGTTAAGAAGGCTCCCTAACACCTTTTCCTAAGCGATTTATTTTGCTTGTTACACCTGACTGTCCTCTTCTGTGTAATACAAATCCTTTCAATTTCGGCATACTCTGCATAAAACTCCATAACACCTTTTCCTAAGCGATTTATTTTGCTTGTTACACCTGACTGTCCTCTTCTGTGTAAGACAAGTCCTTCCAATTTAACCATACTCTGCATAAAACTCCCTAACATCTTTTCCTAGGCGATTTATTTTGCTTGTTACACCTGACTGTCCTCTCCTGCGTAATATAAATCCTTCCAATTTAGCCATACTCTGCATAAAACTCCCTAACATCTTTTCCTAGGCGATTTATTTTGCTTGTTACACCTGACTGTCCTCTTCTGTGTAATATAAATCCTTCCAATTTCTCCATACTCTTCATAAAACTCCCTAACACATTTGTCTAATCAATTTGTTTTGCTTATTATACCTTACTCTCCTCTTCTGTATAACATAAATCCTTCTCATATCGCCATACACTGCATAAATAACTACAAAAATGATATCAACTAGATGTATCCCAAAAATAAATCGCTAAGGAAAAGGTGTTAGCGAGCTTCCTTAACTACATCTAATTTTCCTACATTTCGTTCACTTTCATTAGGCGGAGACAGTGCTACGGTTCTATATCCTTCCCACAGCACTTCTTCGTGATTACCGCCATGCTCTAGTGTTAATCTATAGCTACAACTCTGGGTAGTGTTACGTCTCTGCATCCTTCCCATTGCACTTCTTCGTGATTAGCGCCATAATCTAGTGTTAATCTAGTTACAACTTATAAAACAGTGCTACGTATGTACATCCTTCCCATTGCACTTCTTCGTGACTAGCGCCATATTCTAGTGTTAACCTATAGCTACAACTTATTAGACAGTACTGCGTCTCTACATCCTTGCCACAGCACTTCTTCGTGACTAGCATAATAATTATTCTAGGGTTACTCTATAGCTACAACTCAGGATAACACAGTGCTACGTTTCTATATCCTTCCCACGGCACTTCTTCGTGACTAGCATCATCGTAATCCAAGTGTTAATCTGTAGCTACAACTCAGTATAACAGTGCTACGGCTCCACGTCCTTCCCATTGCACTTCTTCGTGACTAGCATCATAATTATTCTAGTGTTAATCTACAGCTACAACTTATAACACAGTACTGCGTCTCTACATCCTTGCCACAGCACTTCTTCGTGACTAGCATAATATTATTCTAGTGTTCATCTACAGCTACAACTTATAAGAGAGTACTGCGTCTCTACATCGTTGACACTGCACTTCTTCGTGACTAGCATAATAATTATTCTAGTGTTAATCTGTAGCTACAACTCAGTATAACAGTGCTATGGCTCCACGTCCTTCCCACAACACTTCTTCGTGACTAGCATCATAGTCTAGTGTTAATCTATAGCTACAACTCAGGATAACGCAGTGCTACATCTTTACATCCTTCCCATTGCACTTCTTCGTGACTAGCGCCATTTTCTAGTGTTAATCTGTGGCTACAACTTATAACAGTGCTACGGCTCCACGGCCTTCCCACAACACTTCTTCGTGACTAGCATAATTAATGTTAATCTATAGTTACAACTCAGGATAACGCAGTGCTACGGCTCTACATCCTTCCCATAGCACTTCTTCGTGACTAGCATCATAATTATTCTAGTGTTACTCTATAGCTACAACTCAGGATACCGCAGTGCTACGGCTCTACATCCTTGCCACAGCACTTCTTCGTGACTGGTATCATAAGTTAGTGTCAATCTCCAGTTAGAACTCGGTATGCAAGTTGGAGAGATGGCAATTTTAGGCCAAGTTAAAGTGAATGGAGGTTAGATGAAAATTATCAGAGGAATAAAATCGTATATATTATTGGTACATGACAAGACTTAACCACCGTAAAGCATTTATCTATCAACTTTATCTATCTGTCTATATACGAGTACTTTATCTACCTACCGACCTATCTCTAATCTACCTACCTACCTATCTACCTACCGACCTACCTACCTACCCTTTTATCTATGTATCTTTCCTTCCTTCCTTCCTTTTCTTTACGTATGTCAATCTGTCTATCCAGGCCTTCATTGTTTTGACGATTTTTTATAGTGCAATGGTAGTGTGTGTGTGTGTGTGTGTGTGTGTGTGTGTGTGTGTGTGTGTGTGTGTGTGTGTGTGTGTGTGTGTGTGTGTGTGTGTAGGTAATCTCTACGGAAGGGAAATCCGAAAAAAAGGTGTGTGTGTGTGTGTGTGTGTTTTCATCTGAGAGAACCAGGTCACTCACAGATCCATGGCTGCGTAAAACTCAATGTGCCTTCGTTCTGAGGTAAGAATGAATCTCCTTGGTTACTAGTCAAACTCATCTATACTTCGCTCACTCTAAGTTGTCAGCTAAGTCAGATAAATGCGTCGGCTTCCACTGTACTTCCCGCAACTCAGTGTCAGAATAGGGTAATCTTGTGGTTCTGCATCCTTCCCATAGCATAGTGATTCTCAAACGGAAGGCACTTAGCTCACAGGAGAGAAATGTCAAAACTATGGGGAGGAATTTTCGCCAGGGGAATTGGGGAGGAATTTCAGTCAAAGAAGGATCTCTAAACTGGGAAAGAATGTGTCTTGTGCACTATATATGTATCATGTATCAACAAACACAATCATAAAGGCGATCACCGTTTAACAGTTCATTTAAGACTAATTATCAGCGCCTCAAAACGACACTTCATGTGGCTGGATCCTCAAGTTTCTGCCAAGTATAACCAATTAACAACTGAGGTTAAGCAAGTGATTTTGTCCCTCCTAACAACATACTTAGGTTGAACGTGCCTTTAGTGCTGTGGCGGATACACTGACTAAAAAACAAGGACGTCTCAGCATTTGTGAGCGTGGTGACCTTCGAGCAAAACTAAGTGGTTATGTTCCTCGTTAATCTAGTTTAGTTTCTCTGCACGCAGGCCAAAGTGGGCGTTAAATCAAATGGAAGTTTTGTGTTGCCAGGATTGCGTTATTACCCTCATTTTTTCTTCTTTTGATGACAATAAAATGCTTCTGGCCTTCCCAAAAACATATGACATTACATCAGATGAAGTTTTATGATCCACTGATATAAGATTTCGTTTTTCATTTGATTGCAGTTAATAAAGTAATTTAGTTTCATAAATTGTCGTCACTGTAAAAGTATATGATGAAAAAATTACTAGACGACAGACCAAAATGGGGGAGGCATTGAGGACACCTGGGATCACGAGGGAAGGAATGTAATCTGGGACTCTGAGAACCACTGCCACAGCACTTCTTCGTGACTAGCACCCTATTCCGGTATTAATTTCTTACTGGAGAGAGAGAGAGAGAGAGAGAGAGAGAGAGAGAGCAATTTTAGGCCTATACTCTTTTCACAAAAACCTGACCTACAATTACCACCTCTCCATCCCAAATTCTGAGTTGTAGCAATAGACTAACAATGTAATAGGATACTAGTCACGAAGAAGTGCTATGAAGAGGATGTAGAGCCGTAGCATTGTCTGCCACTGAACTACGTGAAGTAAACTACAAAAGGACGAAAATCTGGGCCAAGTTAAGGTGAAATGGGTGTAGTTATTTCTCGGTGTTGGAGAGGGGGGCCTTATAACCAAGCGGCTCCTCTGCCTGGTTATACAGACGTCCCTCAACTCCCCCCCTACTGCCGAAAGGGGGATAGTGGACTATTTGGACGAGGGGCTACAATATCAACAACTACTACTACTACTATTACTACTGCTAATACTACTACTACTATTACTACTGCTAATACTGCTACTAGTATTACCACTGCTGCTATTATTATTACCATTACTACTACTACTACTACTACCACCATTACTACTACCACTACTATTGCAACTACCACAAATACTATACTACCATTACTACTATTATCATTACTACTACTACTACTATCACTACTACTACTACTACTACCACTACTACTACTACTACGACCATTCGCATACCGTACTGTATTTTGCACTCGTGGGTATACATAAAATTTTAAAAGCAACACAGACTGCACAAAAGGCACAAAATATTTAATAATATAAGTTACATAAAAATACAAAATAAACAGGTGTTGTGGAGGTACATAGTTAGCCTAACAATGAAAGGAAATTGGGAGAGGGTGACCGAGGATGAGGTGGAGGCATGGAGGGGGGAGAGGGTGACCGAGGATGAGGTGGAGGGAGGAGACTGAGGATGAGGTGGAGGAATGGAAGGGGGAGAGGGTGACCGAGGATGAGGTGGAGGAATGGAGGGGGGAGAGGGTGACCGAGGATGAGGTGGAGGGATGGAAGGGGGAATGTGAGGCCGAGGACGAGGTGGAGGGAGGAGGGGGAGGGAGTCGGTGTTAGAGAAAGCAGCCTGATGTGAGAATGACAAGGAGGTGATTTGTTTGAGGCCACCCCTTCCGGAATTATAACAGATAGATAGATAGACAGATAATCAGATAGACAGACAGACAATGGACATACAGACAGACGGACATAAAAAAATATTAAAGTATAATAAGGCAGAAATAAACGGGTAAGAAAGAGGTGCTAAGGAGTTTCGTACAAGAGAGAGAGAGAGAGAGGGGGGGGGTAGCAGTAGTAACTGTTGTGTGTGTGTGTGTGTGTGTGTGTGTGTGTGTGTGTGTGAAGAAATGCCAGTGTGTATGTGCTTCTGTGCATGTGTATTTTCGAATGTTCGTATATAAAAACTTGCATATGTATGTTTGAATGTGTGTGTGTGTGTGTGTGTGTGTGTGTGGTTATGTATGACTATGTATGTGTGAGTAAATGTGTTTGTGCTTACGTGTGCATGTGAGTGTGCATGTGTACGTATGTATTAAAGTGTGTGTGTGTGTGTGTGTGTGTGTGTGTGTGTGTGTGTGTGTGCGCGCTTGCTTGCGCGCACGTGCCAACGTGTAGGTATGAACAAGTATGTGTGGATGTTCGTGTATATTTATTTGTGTGTATGTATGTGTGAATGCTCATGTGTAACTGCTAATGTATACCTTGTACCGGTATGTATGTATGTACGTATGTATGTATGTATGTACGCTTGTGCAAGTGACTGTGTATGTTTGTTAATCTCATGTATAACTGCTTATGTATACCTTGTACCAAGATGTATGTATGTATGTAGGATATGAACGAATGTGTGCAATGTATGTATGTATGTACGACCGTGTAAGTAATTGTGTGCGTCTAACCCTCTAAGTCAACTCCATTATTCTCTTCTATCTTACTCCAGACGATTTTCTTCAGCTGAGTCCTAGGAGTCTGCTGTGTTAATTATTATGCCTAATTATCATTATTATTTTTACTTTAACGACCTAAACTTGCCATCTCTCAACCCTACCCGCTGAGCTGTAACAATGGATTAACACTAGAATATGATGCTAGTCACGAAGAAGTGCTATGGGAAGGATGTAGAGCCGTAGTACTGTCTTTTTCTGCCAAAATTGTAATATTAACACTAAAATATGATGCTAGTCACGAAGAAGGGCTATGGAAAGGATGCAGAGCCGCAGTACTGAGCTGTAACAATAAATCAACACCAGAATATGATGCTAGTCACGAAGAAGTGCTATGGAAAGGATGTAGAGCCGCCGTACTGTCTTACCCTGCCACTGAGCTACGTGAAATAAGTTACAAAAGGACGAAAATCTGGGCCAAGTTAAGGTGTATATGCGAGTTTGTTTAAGTATTTGCGCGTGTGTGTTTTAATATGCTGGAGAGAGAGAGAGAGAGAGAGAGAGAGAGAGAGAGAGAGAGAGAGAGAGAGAGAGAGAGAGAGGCCTTCACGTGGTGGCACTGATATAACCCGGCGGCTCCACTGTCCGGTTATGCAAACGTCCCTCAACTCCCTGTCAATCCCCCAGATGAAAAATGAACTAAAAAAAAAAAAGGAAAAAAAAAAAAAAATAGCTTCAGCCTGCAGTCCACTGGGTTCACGTTCACATGAGACTGAGGACACGACAACAACGACAAACAAAGCAACAAAACAAAACAACCTTCTCGCTTTCACCCTACAGTACCGTAAATTTAGGGAGTTAGATTTAACATTTGACGGTTGAGGGATTATTCTCAGGGAACAATTTGACTAGAAAAAATACATGACTTCTTTGTAAATGCATAAATCCGGCAGCGTTTGATTGATTGATTTATTTATTTATTTTTGTTAACTGCGGACGATTTGAGTAATTTCGAGGAGAGCGAACAGGTGGGGTTGGTTAATACTGCTGTTCTCCTCCTACTCCTCCTCTCCTCTTCCTCCACTTTTTTCTTCTTTCCTCCCGCTACTCCTTCTCCTCCTCCTCTTCATCTTCTCCTTCTTCCTCCTCTCTTTCTTCTTCATCTTCTTCGTATTCTCATTCTTCCTCCTCTTCGTCTTTTTCTTCTTTCTTCCTCCTCCTCCTCCACTTTATTTTCTTTTTCCTTCCTCCTCTCTTTCTTCTTCATCTTCTCCGTATTCTTTTTCTTCCTCCTCCTCCTCTTCACCTTGCTCTTCTTCTTCCTCCTCCTTCTTATGCTCCTCCTCTACATCTTCTTTTTCCTCCTCCTCTCTTTCTTCTTCATCTTTTTCTCTGTATTCTTCTTCCTCCTCTCTTTCTTCATCTTCTTCGTACTCTTTTTCCTCCTCTTTCTTCATCTTCGTATTCTCTTTCTTCTTCCTCCTCTTCGTCCTTCCTCTTCTCGGCTCATATAAAACGTAAACCCAGTGGACTGCAGCCTTACGCTTCCCTCCTGCCGTCCACCATCCTCCTTCCAGGGGATAGGGAAGTAGGTGAGGGACGTGTGTATAACCAGGCAGTGGATCCGCCTGGTTATATCAATGCCACCACATGAAGGCCTCCCTCTCCAACACGGCAGCAACCATAAACCCCTTCAACACGAATCTTTCCTGAATGAAATCGTCTGGGAGGAGGAGCAAGAACCTTCGTGTGGTCGATAGGTCATGTCACAGATTTCTTAACACTTCTTTCTATGCGATTCATTTTGCACATTAAGTCCTCTCGTAGTTACAGGTGATTCTAAACACGTCTTTTTCAGCGACTTAGTTTCCATTGTAATCTCGTCTTTTACCCTCTTGATGAGAACGAACAATAAAAAGGCTATTAAAGTAAAACGTGGAGAAAAAATCGCTTAAGAAGAGGTGTTACGTAACCTTGTATGCTGAGGTGAGGTAATTTTCCGATATGACCTTATGGCGGGACTAAGAAGCCTAGCCCAGGGCCCCTACGCTCCTTAAGGGGCAGTAAAGGGATAGATAGATAAATTGACAGGCTAGACAGATGGATAGATAGATTTGCATATATATTACGTCAAACGAACACACAGATAAATAAATAAGATAGCTAAACATGATGATGATGATGATGATGATCGTGGTGGTGATGACAATGATGATGATGATCGTGGTGATGATGATGATGATGATGATGATGATGATGGTGGTGGTGATGATGATGATGATGGTGATGATGATCGTGGTGGTGATGACAATGAATATCGTGGTGATGATGATGATGATCGTGGTGGTGATGATGATGATGATCGTGGTGGTGATGATGATGATGATCGTGGTGGTGATGATGATGATGATGATGATGATCGTGGTGGTGATGATGATGATGATGATGATCGTGGTGATGATGATGATGATGATGTTGATCGTGGTGGTGATGATGATGATGATGATGATGATGATGATGATGATGATGAATGAATGAATGAATGAATGAATGAACAATAATATACACTCCTTTCACTTTAACCTGGCCTAAAATTGCCATCTCTCCATCTTGAGTGCTGTGTTGTAATAATAATTTCACTAGAATATGATGCCAGTCACGAAGAAGTGCTATGGATAGAATGTAGAGCCGTATTGTACTGTGTTTCTGCCATTAAACTACCCTATTGCTTAATACTAAAATAGGATACTAGTCACGACGAAGTGCTATGGATAGAATGTAGAGCCGTAGTACTTTCTTTATCGCTGAGTTATATCTATTGCTGAACACTAAAATAGGATACTAGTCACGAAGAAGTGCTGTGGACTGTATGTAGAGCCGAAGAATTATTTTTTCTGGCAGTGAACTAAATGACGAAAAAAAATGCAAAATGACGAAAATTACTCCATGAAAGATTATATATATGACTATTATTATTATTACTTTATTTTATTTATTATTTTTATTTATTTTATTTATTATACTACCAAGTCCGAAAAGGTCGTAACACATGCCAGTGACTCCTTTATTCTGTAAAATTATAATAAGGTTTCATTAACTAAAGACAATATGTTTTATTTCCGCTTGAAACTGATGAAATGAAAAATCTGGTTAATCTTTAAGTCTCTAATCTATTTCTCCTATCAAGAGACGATTTTATTCAGCTGGAGATGATGGTATCGTGGTGAAGGGGTGACAATAGTGTCTTTAGAGACGATTTTATTCAGCTTACGAAGGAGGTGAAGGGGTGAAAATCAGTGCCTTAGACGATTTTATTCAGCTGGGGATGGAGGTATCGTGGTGAAGGTGACAATAGTGCCTTTTTAGACTGACGATTTTATTCAGCTGGGGATGGAGGTATCGTGGTGAAAGGGTGACAATAGTGCCTTTTTAGACTGATGATTTTATTCAGCTGGGGATGGAGGTATCGTGGTGAAGGGGTGACAATAGTGCCTTTTTAGACTGACGATTTTATTCAGCTGGGGATGGAGGTATCGTGGTGAAAGGGTGACAATAGTGCCTTTAGACAGACGATTATATTCAATTTAAGGAGGTAAAGGAGCAAAAATCAGTGCCTTTAAAGACGATTTTATTCAGCGGGGGATGGAGGTATCGTGCAGGGGTGACAATAATGCCTTTAGACAGACGATTTTCTTCAGCTTACGAAGGAGGTTAAGGGATGAAAATCAGTGCATTTAAAGACGATTTTATTCAGCCGGGGATGGAGGTATCATGGTGAAGGGGTGACAATAGTGCCTTTGGAGAGACGATTTTTTTCAGCTTAAGAAGGAGGTGAAGAGGTGAAAATAGTGCCTTTAAAGACGATTTTATTCAGCTGGGGATGGAGGTATCGTGAAAGGGTGACAACTGCCTTTAGACAGACGATTTTCTTCAACTTATGGAGGAGATGAAGGGGTGAAAAGCCGTCCATTTAAAGACGATTTTGTTCAGCTAAGGAAGGTACCGTGAAGGGGTGGAAACTGCCTTTAGACGGACGATTTTATTCAATTTAATGTGAAGGGGTGAAAATGGTGCCTTTGGACAGACGATTTTATTCAGCTGAGGAAGGAGGTATGGTGGTAAAGGGGTGAAAATCTGTGCCTTAAGACAGACTATTTTATTCAGCTGAGGAAGGCGGTATCGTGAAAGGGTGAAAATAGTGCCTATAGACAGACGATTTTATTCAGCTGAGGAAGGAGGTATCGTGAAGAGGTGACAAAAGTGCCTTTAGAGACGATTTTCTTTAGCTTACGAAGGAGGTGAAGGGGTGAAAATAGTGCCTTTAAAGACGATTTTATTCAGCTGGGGATGGAGGTATCGTGAAGGGGTGACAATAGTGCCTTTAGACAGACGATTTTCTTCAACTTATGGAGGAGATGAAGGGGTGAAAATCCGTCCATTTAAAGACGATTTTGTTCAGCTAAGGAAGGTACCGTGAAGGGGTGAAAACAGTGCCTTTATACGGGCGATTTTATTGAATTTAAGGCGAAGGGGTGAAAATGGTGCCTTTGGACAGACGATTTTATTCAGCTGAGGAAGGAGGTATGGTGGTAAAGGGGTGAAAATCTGTGCCTTAAGACAGACGATTTTATTCAGCTGAGGAAGGAGGTATCGTGAAGGGGTGAAAAGTGCCTACAGACAGACGATTTTATTCAGCTGAGGAAGGAGGTATCGTGAAGAGGTGACAAAAGTGCCTTTAAATGGAAGATTTTATTCAGCTTAAGATGGACATGAAGGGGTGAAAATAGTGCCTTTAAAGACGATTTTATTCAGCTGGGGAAGGAGGTATCGTGGTGAAAATAGTGTCTTTAGAGACGATTTTCTTTAGCTTACGCAGGAGGTGATGGGGTGAAAATAGTGCCTTTAAAGACGATTTTATTCAGCTGGGGATGGAGGTATCGTGAAGGGGTGACGATAGTGCCTTTTGACAGACGATTTTCTTCAGCTTACGAAGGAGGGGGGTAAAAATCAGTCTTTAAAGACGATTTTATTCAGCTGCGGAGGGAGGTATCGTGGTCATGGGGTGACAATAGTCCCTTTAGAGAGACGATTTTCTTCAGCTTACGAAGGAGGGGGTGAAAATCAGTGCCTTAAAAGACGATTTTATTCAGCAGGAGATGGAGGTGGTGAAGGGGTAACAATAGTGCCTTTAGACGGACGATTTTATTCAATTTAAGGAGGTGAAGGGATGAAAATAGTGCCTTTGGACAGACGATTTTATTCAGCTGGGGAGGGAGGTACTGTGAAGGGGTGAAAACTGCCTTTAGAGACGATTTTCTTCAGCTTAAGGAGGAGGTGAAGGGGGGAAAATAGTGCCTTTGGACAGACGATTTTATTCAGCTGGGGAAGGAGGTAGGGTGATGATGGGATAAAAATCAGTGCCTTAAGCCGGACGATTTTATTCAGCTGAGGAAGGAGGTATGGTGGTGAAGGGGTGAAAATACTGCCTAAGACTGACGATTTTATTCAGCTTAACATGGACGTGAAGGGGTGAAAAACAGTGCATTTACAGACGATTTTATTCAGCTGGGGAAGGAGGTATCGTGGCTAAGGGGTGACAATAGTCCCTTTAGACAGACGATTTTATTCAGCTGGGGAAGGAGGTATGGTGATGATGGGGTACAAATCAGTGCCTTAAGCCAGACGATTTTATTCAGCTGGGGAAGGAGGTATCAAAGTAAAGGGGTGAAAATCAGTGCCATAAAACCCCCTGCTAAGGAAACCCCCAAGATAAATAGGCCACCCTAAGACGATTTTATATGACTTAGGAAGAATGATGTGAAAGATGTGTTATTGGGGTAGTACAAATTCTCTCTTTTTCGGCAGATACTGGTCGGCGACATCGCATCCTGACGTCGCTGGAGTGGCCCGGGGACGTCAGGGGTTCCAGGAGACAGCAAAGAAGTCCTCAAAGTCCAAATCACCCAAACCGTAATGTTGGTAATAAACGTTTTGTCTACATTAGTGATGCCAATGCTGGGTAAATACCATCATTACGTACACAAGGACGCCGTTGATGGGGCTCTGGTGATGTCAGGGCGACGTACTGGGACATCGGGACATCGGGGTATTTATTGACATCACCTGGATCAAGGACAGAGGCGGGAAAATGGGAAAATACGGTGAATTTTAGCGCTGTTTGGGCTATCTTGGACAAAATGGCGGCCGGGTGGCTGGGTTGCCGCACCTCGCCATATAAGGAGATTCTGGGTGGCGCCTGGCCCGAGAGAGAGAGGCACCCCCCCTCCTTCCCTCCCTCTTTCCTCCCACACACTTCTCTCCCTCCTCCCCCCTCCCTCCCTCCTGCCTCTCCCTTTCTCCTCCAACACGCTTCCCTCTTCTCTTGCCTATCCCTCCCCCTTTTCTAATTCCTTCTCTACCTCCCCTCACCCTCTCCCTTTCCATAAACTCCCCTCACCTCCTCCCTTTCCCTTTCTCTTCTTCCCTCTTCCTTTTCCTCCTTCTCTCCTTTCCTTCCCTTCCCTTTCCCTTCTCTTCCCTTTCCCTACCCTCCTATTCTCTCTTCCCAGACAGTTCCTTTCTCTTCTTCCTCTCCCCCTCTCCCTTCCCCTCCTTCTTCCCTCCTCTTCTCTCCCTCTCTTTTCCCACACACTTCCCTCCCTTTCTTCCTCTCCCACTCCGTCTCCCTCTCCCCATACACTTTCCTCCCCTTCTCCCTCTACTCTCTCCCTTTTCCACTCTATTTCCTTTCCTCTCCCTTCTGGGTTCTCCCCTCTCCCTCCCCACACACCTCCCCACCCTTCTTCCTCTCCTCCTTCCCTCTTCCCTTTGCACTCTATTTCCTCTCCCTCCCCTTCTCTTCTCTTCTCCACACCTCCCCTCTCCCTTTTCCTCCCCTTCTCCCTATTTTCCCTCCTCCTCTTTCCTCCCTCTTCCCTTCTCTTCTCTATCCTTCCCCTCCCTCTACCTTCCCACACTTCCTCCTTCATTCTTTCCCTCTTCCCCTCTCTCCTTACCTCTTCCTTTTCCTCCCTCTTCTCTACCCCTCCTCACCTCCTCTTCCTCTATAATTCCTCTCTCCTCCCTCACTTCTCCCGCTTTCTCCTCCTCCTCTCTCCCTTTCCCTCCCTCTTCCCTTTCCTCTCTCGACCACCTCTCCCTCGGCCGCCCTCATTCTCCCTTTCTCTCTCGCTCTTTCTCCTTCTCTCTCCCCTTCCCTCTCTCAACACGTTTCTCTCCAATCCTTTCTTTCCTTCCTCTCTTCTTCTCTCTACCCCACTGCCTTTCTTTCTCCTCTCTCCCCCCTTCTTCCTCTTCTCACGCATTTTCTTTTTCTCCTCCTCTTCTTCCCTTACCTGTTTCTCTCCCTTTCATTCTCTCACTCTCCTCCTTCCCTCTCATTCTATACTCTCTCTTCTCCCTCGCCTCTTCCTTCCCTTCTCTCTCTCTCCCTCCCTTTCTCCCTCTTTCCCTCGCCTTCCTATTCTCCCCTCCTCTCTCTCTCTCTCTCTCCCTCCCCCTATTCTCCCCTCCTCTCTCTCTCTCTCGTCTTTGGTGGCTAAAAGGACGAGAAAATAATTGATAAATAAAGCAAAGGAAACTGAACAAGAAAATAATAAAGTAAAAACACGAATCCTATGTCCCGTACTCTCCCTAACACCTTTTCCTGAGCGATTTATTTTTTTTTATAACACCTTATTTTCCTGTTGTTACATAAATCCTTCCAAAAATCGCCATAATCCGTAAAAAAAAAAAATAATAATAACAAAAAAGGCAGTTTACCATCGATATCTAAAAAAAAAATCGCTAAGGAAGAGGTGTTAGGGAGCTTCCTTACCTGATGAGAATACGGGTTAGAGGCATACAGGTAGGGGCTTAACCTGTGTGTGTGTGTGTGTGTGTGTGTGTGTGTGTGTGTGTGTGTGTGTGTGTGTGTGTGTGTGTGTGTGTGTGTGTGTGTGTGTGTGTGGCTATTTTAAGATTGATATCCCCTCTTTCCTTCCATTCTCCTCCCTCCTTCCTTCCTTTCTCCTTCCTCTCCCTCCCTCCTCTTCCTCTCTTTTCTCCCTCTCTCCCTCTTTTTCTCCCCCTCTTCCCCTCCTTCCTTTCCCTCTCTTTCTCTTCCTTCCCTTCTTCCCCTCCCTGTCTTTCTTCACTTCCCCCTACTCATCCCTCTTTCCCTTCCTCCCCTCCCTCTCCCTTTCTTTCCTCACTTCCTCCTTTTTCTCCCTCTCTTTCCCATCCCTTCTTCCTCTCCCTGTCTCCCTACTTCCCCCTTCCTCTCACTTTCTTTCCTCACTTCCTCTCCCTCTCTTTCCCCACTCCCTTCTTCCTCTCTCTCTCTTTCTTTTCCATCTCTTCTTCCTCTCCCTCTTCCCCTACTTCCCCCTTCCTCTCCCTCTCTTTCCCACTTCCTCCTTCCTCTGCTTACTCCCACTCTCTCCTTCTCTTCCCCTCTCCCTCTTCTCCCCCTCATACAATCCTTCTCTTGAATAACCCCTATAATCCCCCTCTCTCTCCCACTCTTCCCCTCTCCCTCTCTTCCCCTTTCCCTCTCCCTCTTCTCTCTCTTCCCCTCTCCCTCTTCTCTCTCATACAATCCTTCTCGTGAATAACACCTATTAATCCCCCTCTCTTCCCCTCTCCCTCTTCTCTCTCATACAATCCTTCTCGTGAATAACACCTATTAATCCCCCTCTCTTCCCCTCTCCCTCTTCCTCTCTCCCCCTCTCCCTCTCATACAATCCTTCACGTGAATAACACCTATCAATCCCCCTCTCCCTCTCTTCCCCTCTCCCTCTCTTCTCCCCCACCCTCTCCCTCTTATCTCTCTCATACAATCCTTCTCGCGTGAATAACACCAATTAATCCTCCTCTCCCTCTCTTCTCCTCCCCTTCCTCTCTCCTTCTCTTCCCATTCCCCTCTCCCTCTCCTCTTTCTCATACAATCCTTCTTGTGAATAACCCCTATTAATCCCCCTCTCTCTCCCTCTCTTCCCCTCTCCCTCTTCTCTCTTTCATACAGTCCTTCTCGTGAATAACACCTATCAATCCCCCTCTCTCTCCCTCTTCTCTCTCTCCCCCACCCTCTCCCTCTCTTCCCATCCCCTTCTCCTTCTCTTCCCCTCCCCCTCTCCCTCTTCTCTCTCTCTCTCTCTCATACAATCCTTCTCGTGAATAATACCAAATAATCCCCCTCCCCCACTCTTCCCCTCCCCCCTCTCCCTCTCTTCCCCTCCCCTTCTCTTCACCTCTCCCTCCTCTCTCTCTCATACAATCCTTCACATGAATAACACCTATCAATCCCCCTCTCTCTTCCTCTTCTCTCTCTCCCCCACCCTCTCCTTCTCTTCCCCTCCCCCTCTCCCTCTTCTCTCTCTCTCATACAATCCTTCTCGTGAATAACACCTATTAATCCCCCTCTCTCTCCCTCTTCTCTCTCTCCCCCCCTCTCCCTCTCCCCTTCTCTTTACCTCTCCCTCTTTTCTCTCTCTCTCTCATACAATCCTTCACATGAATAACACCTATCAATCCCCCTCTCTCTTCTCCCACTTTTCCCCTCTCCCTCTGCTCTCTCTTCCTCTACCCCCCCTCTCTCTCCCTCTCTGCTCTCTTTTCCCCTCCCCCCCTCTCTCTCTCCCTCTCTGCTCTCTCTTCCTCTACCCCCCCTCTCTCTCCCTCTCTCCGTCTCCCTCTCTCTCTCTCTCATACAATCCTTCACTGAAAAACACGGGTCAATCTCTTCAGTACAAGGACTTTTTTTTTACTTAATAGCGACGCTGTAGCTACTGTGTGTGTGTGTGTGTGTGTGTGTGTGTGTGTGTGTGTGTTTGTGTGTGTGTGTGTGTGTGTGTGTGTGTGTGTGTGTGTGTGTGTGTGTGTGTGTGTGTGTGTGTGTGTGTGTGTGTGTGTGTGTGTGTGTGTGTGTGTGTGTGTGTGTGTCCAAACCTAAATTTATTCAGTCTGTTTTTAAGACATTCATATTCTTTGCTCTCATCATCATCATCATCATCATCATCATCTCTCTCTCTCTCTCTCTCAATCACTTAGACATTCTTCCCCGGCCACTCTCTCTCTCTCTCTCTCTCTCCTCTTCCTCGGCTTATTATTCATATTCGTTGCCCTTCCTCTTTCATCAACGTTTCTCCATGTATGTATGTGCGCATGTAGGTACCGGTATCTGTATATCAATGTAAGTATGTATACGTATATATGTATGTATGGATAGGTATGTATCAACGTATGTATGTAAGTAAGCTTAGTGTATGTATGTGTATTAACGTACGTATGTATGTATGTGTATTAATGTACGTATGTATGTATATATGTACGCATGTATATCTACACATGAAGGTATGTGTGCATCAATGGATGTATGTATTTATGTATGTACGCAAGTTGGTATACGTGTAAATCAATGTGTGTATGTATACGAATATGTGTATCAATGTATGTATGTATATGTACGCATGTAGGTATATGTATGTGTATCAACGTATGTATGTATGTATGTATATGTACGAAGGTAAGTATACGTGTGTATCAATGAATGTATGTAGGCATGTATGTATGTGTATGTTTGCACGTATGTATGTATGTATATTCAAGCATGTATGTATGTATGTACGCAAAAAATGTCGTTTGTCCAGTCCCATCGTAATCAAACGGCGCGTATTTTGAGTGAAATTGGGAACTGACTCATTTTCTGGCAAACCGGTCAAAGGTCAGGGTCACGGGTAAGGGGTCAAGGTTAAAATCACGGGTCAAGGCCATGAATCAAGGTCAGGGTCGTGAATCAAAGTCAGGGTCATGAATCAAGGTCAGGATCGTGAATCAAGGCCAAGGTTAGGCGTCATGAATCAAGGTCAAGGTCAGGGTCTTCATGAATCTAGGTCAAGGACAGTCGTCATGAGTCAAGGCCCAGGTCAGTCGTCATGAGTCAAGGCCAAGGTCAGTCGTCATGAATCTAGGTCAAGGACAGGGTCGTCAAAAATCAGGGTTACGGTCATGAATCAAGGTCAAGGTCGGCATGAATCAGGGTCAGGGTCGTTATGAACCAGAGTCAAGGTCATGAATCAAGGTCAGGGTTACGGTCATGAATCAAGGTCAGGGTCAAGGTCATGAATCAAGGCCAGGGTCAAGGTCATGAATCAAGGTCAGGTCATGAATCAAGGTCAAGGCTCGATCGCAGCGTCACTATACTGATTTTTATTTTATTTTATTTATTTATTTTCATTTATTTATTTTTTCCCCATGCTCCAGCCACGCGATTTTATTCAGTGTAGGAAGGATTAGCCTCTATGATACGATGCTATTGTTGTGTATTTCCTAACTGCTGACTTTATGCGATTTATTCACTCTAACCTCGATTATTTACTTACTTATTTTATTTATGTGCGTTTGTGGGGTTAGACACATCATCACCATCATTATCATCATCATCAATATTACCATCGTCTTCATCGCCATCATTATCATCATCATCATCACCATCACTATCATCATCATCATCAATATTACCATCATCTTCATCGTCATCATCATCATCACCATCATTATCATCATCATCAATATTACCAACATTTTCAACGCCATCATCATCATTATAATTTGTAATTAACTCTAGACACTTTCATTCACCTTAAGATTATTTATTTATTCATTCATTTATTTGCGTGTTTGTGGTTCGATACAGCCTTCATTAACCGCTTCACTTCGCCTGTCCTTTAGCTGTACAAAATCGTCGAGAGAGAGAGAGAGAGAGATTCGTTGACCACTTCACCTGCGTCCTGCCATGGAATCGTCCAAGGCACAGGTGTCAAACTGGTGGACCTTTCAAATAGGGAGAGAGGGTCCGGCTATGACTTAAGAAATAATAATTAATGATAAACGATAAACCCCATGAAAATCGTCCTATGATCAAGTGAACAAACATTACAGCACTGTTGGGAGATATTTATTGATAATCTGCTTTGTAAAAATACCATGTAAATAATTTATTGGTGAAGAAATATGTCACGAAACTTTTATTTAAATATTATCAATAACTTGAAGAAGCCAATGCCACTACAAGGGTTAGCAGGCGTACCAAACTTCCCCGAACGTCTGAATAGGCAGCTGCTTTGCCGTATTATGTATTATACCGGTATTATTAAATTTTATTCAACAAGTTTCCAATTTTATATTGCAAGTTAAAATTGCATGCACTTTAAAGTAATAATGTATAGTACAGTGTGTAAATATAGTTCATTAATCTGATGGAAATCTGGAAACAGTATTTCCTATTTTGATAAATCCGGACGAAGTGCACACCGTCAGCACGCTGGTCGAGGCTCCCTGGCACACACCTATCACAATTTTGGGTGACCTGATGCTTGTGTGGCCGGTAGTATCCTTTGGTGTCTACATTTATTTGAGGTTAACGGTTACTGTAGCTTATAGAGGATGGGAATAAAAGCTGTTAGAGAAAGTAGTCACCAGCTGAAACTGATAATAAGGGGTGCTGATTGTCCCCAAATTTTATAGGAAGTATTATCTTGAACTGATCTCGGAAAATATGTGGACTGGAGGGGAACTGAAAATATGTTATAAATTACACCTTGGAGTGTAAACCATGATTGTTCTTAAACAATATATATCTTATGATTGTTTTTAAATAATATATATCTCACTTCACTACACTGTATACTCATTTTATATACCCACGCTGATTTCGATAAGGCTAGGTAGGCTTGACCCGCAGACAGCCAACAGAAATGAAGTGTGATCCTTGGGAAGGATTGAGTTTGACACCACTGGTCAACGGGGTAACGAAATGGGCAGGGTGAGCCAAGGGTGAGTCAAGATGTTGCTATAAGTGAGCCAAGGGTGAGCCAAAGATGAGTCAAGGGTGAGCCAAAGATGAGTCATGAGTGAGCTAAAGGTAGCAGACTGAACTAAAGGTAGCAGAGTGAACTAGAGGTGAGTCATGGGTGAGCCAAAAGTGAAGCAAGAGTGAGCTAAATGTGAGCCAAAGGTGTCATAATAGACTTTGTATATTCTTGCAGAGAAGTTATATATATATTAGACTTGCGGACGAGCGGTTGTTATACGTGAGTAGATTTGTAAGTAGATAATCTTCGTTCCCATTTGTCATGCAATGACAGGAGAGGTAAAGAATAGTATAGGACTATTTTTATTTGTCTTGGAAATATTAACAAAGTCTCTCACACACGAGTGAAGTTAAGTAGAGTCTCGCTAGCTACCTCCTGTCTCGCTCTCTCTCTCTCTCTCTCTCTCTCTCTCTCTCTCTCTCTCTCTCTCTCTCTCTTCCATGTTACTAAGCCCTTCTCCCTACTACCTGCCTGTTCTATGGCTAGCTTCCTTCTGCCTCTGCTTCCTAAATTCTGGTGTAGCAGGGGTCGTGTCACGTGTGTTACACTGTGGTTGGAAAGTTCTAGAAGCCTGTGTGTGAGTATGTGTGTATGTGTGTGTATGGTCACGAGGCGCTGTCGTGTGCCTATCAAGCATTCCTTGAGTTAAGAGTGTGTAAGCATGTTTAGCACTGCTCGATTCTTGCAGACACAATACCTTCTCATCATCTGACTTCCTGCTTCTATCTGTCTCTCTATCTATCTATTTATCTATTATGATTTGTAATTATAATATGGAGACCTGACAAAGGTAGTCAAGAATGAGCCAAGGGTGAGCCAAAGGTGGTCAAGAGTGAGTTAAATGTGAGCCAAGGGTGAGCCAAGAGTGAGCCAAGGAGTGGGTGGGATGGGATGGGAACTTGGTGGAAATTCACTGTATTTCGTGTGGTAGGTGCGGCTCAGTCTGCTGGTGTGGGCGTGGGCGTGTCAGTGGGAAATGAATAAATGAGGCAGGACAGACACTGCTATGCTAAGTGAGCCGTCGCCGCAAAACACAAGGGCCGGCATTCTCGCCATTATGGACGCCAGTTAACACCTTCCCCTAAGTGACTTATTGTGCTTATTATGCCTTACGGTCATCTTGTGTGCTATATCAATCCTTCCCCAACGCCATACTCTGCATAAATGACCTTCGAAGGGATATTAACCACCCATATCCAAAAATAAATCACTAAGGAAGAGGTGCTAGGGTGCTTCCTTAACTGACGAGAATACGGACAAAAGAATGTACGAAACTCTTGGACAATTCTCTCTCCTTGGACGAAACTAAAGGACAATTCTCTCTCCTTGGACGAAACTAAAGGACAATTCTCTATCCTTGGACGAAACTATAGGACAATTCTCTCTCCTTGGACGAGACTAAAGGACAATTCTCTCCTTGGACGAAACTAAATGACAATCCTCTCTCCTTGGACGAAACTATAAGACAATTCTCTCTCCTTAGACGAAACCATAAGACAATTCTCTCTCCTTGGGCGAAACTAAAGGACAATTCTCTCTCCTTGGACGAAACTATAGGACAATTCTCTCTCCTTGGACGAAACTATAGGACAAGTCTCTCTCCTTGGACGAAACTAAAGGACAATTCTCTCTCCTTGGACGAAACTAAAGGACAATTCTCTCTCCTTGGACGAAACTAAAGGACAATTCTCTCCTTGGACGAAACTATAAGACAATTCTCTCTCCTTGGACGAAACTAAAGGACAATTCTCTCTCCTTGGACGAAACTAAATGACAATTCTCTCTCCTTGGACGAAACTATAAGACATTTCTCTCTCCTTGGACGAAACTAAAGGACAATTCTCTCTCTTTGGACGAAACTAAAGGACGAATCTCTCCTTGGACGAAACCATAAGACAATTCTCTCCCTGGACGAAACTGAAAGACAATTCTCTCTCCTTGGACGAAACTAAAATTAGGGCATTGACTTCCTTAGGACATAATTATAAAGACGATCCATTGTGACCAGTGAAAATCTTGGATGAAAGAGAGAGAGAGAGAGAAAGATAATCTATCTAGGTTAGATCTCTCTCTCCCCCAGCCTATCGTGTATCTGCCTGTCTATCTGTATATTCTCTCTCTCTCTCTCTCTCTCTCTCTCTCTCTCTCTCTCTCTCTCTCTCTCTCTCATCTATCTATTCTCTGAAGCCGTAGTCTGTGAGGGGTGGCCTCGGCAAAAGGACCTCCAGGCGTTTGTCCCGACTCATCAACGACCCCTTTACACACACACACACACACTAAATCTCCCCATCTCGGTCTGTCTACACACACATACACACAATCTCCCCATCTTGGTCTGTCTTCACACACACACACACACACACACACTAGATCTCCCCATCTCGGTCTGTCTACACACACACACACACACACACACACACATACACAATCTCCCCATCTTGGTCTGTCTACACACACACACAATCTCCCCATCTCGGTCTGTCTACACACACACACACACACACACACACACACACTAAATCTCCCCATCTCGGTCTGTCTACACACACACACACACACAATCCCCCCATCTCGGTCTGTCTTCACACACACACATACACATACACTAAATCTCCCCATCTCGTTCTGCGTCTTCACACACACACACACACACACACACCATCTCGTTCTCCCTCTCTCAGCCATCTCACTCACATTGTCCAATTTTCTAATGCAATATTAAACGGGTCAACTCTGGGACTATCTTATGTAGAGAGTCGTATCCTACGCTGCTTTGGGGAATTTCTTAACACCATTTCCTTAGCGATTTGTTTTCCACATTACACCTTTATTTCTTCTTTTATGCTTGATACAAACTACTGTAAAAAAAATATAATAATAATAATAATAAGGCTGCAGGGCGTGTGGATGGTGAACTAAGTGAATTTTTCTTTTTGAAAGTTGGTTTGAAACAGGGATGTGTCATGTCTCCATGGTTGTTCAATCTGTACATGGATGGGGTAATAAAAGAGGTACAAGGTAGGGTAGTGGATGTTGGAGTGGCCCTGGTGAGAGTGGATAGTGTTTGGAAACTCCCTGTACTGTTGTTTGCAGATGATACTGTGTTGTTGAGTGAAGACGAAGGGGAGCTGCAAGGCTTGGTGGATGAGTTTGAGAGAGTGTGTAAGAAACGGAACCTAAAGGTGAATGTAGGGAGGAGTAAAGTGATGGTCTTTGAGAGAGGTGAAGTTAGTGAATGTACAGCGAGGTTAGATGGTGAGGAACTGGAAAATGTGAGTACGTTTAAGTACTTGGGTAGTGTGATGAGTAAGGATGGAGGTTTGGAGGGTGAAGTGCTTGAAAGGGTACAGCAGGGAAGAAAGGTTGCTGGTTCTTTGAAAGCAGTGATAAGAAACAGGGAAGTGAGCATGGAAGTGAAAAAGTTACTACATGACAGTATTGTGATACCAACTCTAACGTACGGAAGTGAAGCTTGGACATTGTTGGAAGGACACAAGTCAAGAGTGAGAGCAGTGGAAATGAGTTATTTAAGAGGAGCCTGTGGAGTCACGTGGAGAGACAGGCTGACGAATGAGGATATAAAGGAGCGTTGTGGTGTGGATGTGGATGTGATAGGAAGCGTTATGAGGAACACACTGAGGTGGTTTGGCCATGTGGAGAGGATGGAGGGTGAAAGACTGACGAAGAGAGTGTATGTGAGTGAGGTGGAGGGGGGAAGAGGGAGGGGGAGGCCGAGGATGAGATGGAGGGATGGGGTGGAGAGGTATATGAGAGAGGGGGGTGTGAGTTGGGAGCAGGGCAGTGAAATGGCGGGGGACAGGGCGACTTGGAGGCGATTTGTTTGTGGCCACCCCAAACGGGATTGAGGCGTCTGGCAATAGATAGATAGAATAATAATAAATAATAATAATAATAATATAATAATAATAATAATAATAATAATAATAATAATAATAATATTAATATCCAAAAAACATACAGGGGAATGCTAAGGTGTAATATACATAATAAATCGCTGAGGAAGGGGTGTTAAGTACCAGTATACGATTTTTTTTTTCACCTGTACAGAGAGCTCAGGTAACTGGTGATAATTCTTCTATTTTTTTTTAAC